>NC_091077.1:64200000-64500000 GCF_032405125.1 Capricornis sumatraensis
AGCCATTTTACTTTTTTGCATTTCTTTTCCATGGGGATGGTCTTGATCCCTGTCTCCTGTACAATGTCATGAACTTCCGTCCATAGTTCATCAGGCACTCTATCTATCAGATCTAGGCCCTTAAATCTATTTCTCACTTCTACTGTATAATCATAAGGGGTTTGATTTAGGTCACACCTGAATGGTCTAGTGGTTTTCCTTACTTTCTTCCTTTTAAGTCTGAATTTGGCAATAAGGTGTTCATGATCTGAGCCACAGTCAGCTCCTGGTCTTGTTTTTGCGATTGTATAGAGCTTCTCCATCTTTGGCTGCAGTGAATATAATCAATCTGATTTTGGTGTTGACCATCTGGTGGTGACCATGTGTAGAGTCTTCTCTTGTGTTGTTGGAAGAGGGTGTTTGCCATGACCAGTGCATTTTCTTGGCAAAACTCTATTAGTCTTTGCCCTCCTTCATTCCATATTCCAAGGCCAAATTTGTCTGTTACTCCAGGTGTTTCTTGACTTCTGACTTTTGCATTCCAGTCCCCTATCATGAAAAGGACATCTTTTTGGGGTGATAGTTCTAAAAGGTCTTGTAGGTCTTCATAGAACCGTTCCGCTTCAGCTTCTTCAGCATTACTGGTTGGGGCATTGACTTGGATTTTTGTGATACTGAATGGTTTGCCTTGGAAACGAACAGAGATCATTCTGTCGTTTTTGAGATTGCATCCAAGTACTACATTTCGGAATCTTTTGTTGACGATGATGGCTACTCCATTTCTTCTAAGGGATTCCTGCCCACAGTAGTAGATATTTTGCTAGTTACAACTAATTAAAATTCCTAACTCCTAACATCTGAGTTTCTTGAAGTCCTATTGTGTTCTCATCATCACTGGTCAGTTCTATGCTGAGTCACTCAAGTTGTTTGTCTTTTTTACAACCAGTGATATTTTTTATTCAATTCTTTATTTTCATTATATGAACAGTTTCAGAGGATATATGAGGCTCTAGATGCCCGTAGAGACTGGCTTCTGTTTCTAGCAGGCATTGGGCTCCAAAATCACTGTGGACGATGACAACAGTCATGAAATTAAAAGATGCTTGCTCTTGGTAGAAAAGCTAGACAGTGTATTACACTGTAGACAAAATATACATTTGTCTAGTATGACAAACCTAGACATTATATTAAAAAGCAGAAATGTTACTTTGCCAACAAACATCCATATAGTCAAAGCTATGGTTTTTCCTGTAGCCAAGTATGGATGTGAGAGTTGGACAATAAAGAAGGCTGAGCATCGGAGAATTGGTGCTTTTGAACTGTGGTATTGGAGAAGACTCTTGAAAGTTCGTTGGATTGCAAGGAGATCAAACCAGTCAATCCTAAAGGAAATCACCCCTGAATGTTCTTTGGAAGGACTGATGCTGAAGCTGAAGCTCCAATACTTTGGCCACCTGATGATGAGAGCCGATGCATTGGAAAAGACCCTGACGCTGGGAAAGATTGAGGGCAGGAGGAGAAGGGAATGACAGAGGATGAGATGGTTGAATGGCATCACTGACTCAATGGATATGAGTTTGAGCAAACTCCAGGAAATAGCAAAGGACAGGGAAGCCTGGTGTGCTGCCATCCATGAGGTCACAAACAGTCGTACATCGCTGAGCAACTAAACAACAAGGCAGTTTGAACAGGAACAGTTATTTTAACACTGTTGTGGATTGGGTTAATTTAGAGGGAGACCTCAATATTTTATGAGGATTCATCTATTTCCAGGTCACCTCTGCTATTAGAATGAGTCCATGATTAAAACCTGGATTATTTACCAAGGACCCTCATTTTGGTGGCCAGTATGGCCCTTAGTCCAATCTCGTGAAAGTTCTGCTCAGTTTTTCAGTTTAAAAAAATTTAAAGCAGTTTTTCTAATTGGTCAGCGACTCAATTAAAAAAAAAAAATGTGCTGAATGTCGGTTTCACTTCTCTGAGCTCCTTTTCTCTCTGGTGGCTTGTCTGTTAATTGCTCACTGCCTTACTACTTCCCCAACATCTTTAAACAGATCTTTCGGGGGTATAGCTTTTCTGGTATTCTCAATGGAACTCTTCATTTCAAGTAAGAACGTTCCTGGAAGAAGAAATTTCCGCATATAAATCTGAATCTATTTTATACTGGAGGAATAAATCAGTATAACACAGTAGGTAAAAGCTCACATTCCAGACTCAGACTGCCCCAGGTTTGCATCTGAGTACCACCATTTATTTACTGTGTCTTTGAGCAAGTTAACTTTGGTTTTATAAGCCCTTTGCTCTAACTAGAAAGTGGGTAAATTAGGTACTTTTCTGAAAGGCTTGTTATGGGGATGAAATGAGACAGTGCACATATAATGCTCAAATCAGCATATGGTATATAACTAGTGCTCAATAAACATAAGTTGATATCACAATCACTTGAATACTACTACTTACTGCTACTATTTCTACCATGTTTTACTACCATGAAAAACACAAAAAAGCTTAAGGTTCTTCCCATGCAATATGTCCTTTGCACTCTACATGTATACTATCATGTAAGAATTGAATCGCCAGTCTATGTCTGACGCAGGATACAGCATGCTTGGGGCTGGTGCATGGGGATGACCCACAGCGATGTTATGGGGAGGGAGGTGGGAGGGGGGTTCATGTTTGGGAACACATGTAAGAATTAAAGATTTTAAAATTAAAAAAATAATTAAAAAAAAAAGAACTCAGTAAGGTATTATTTTATTGACTTATTCCCACTTTGAATTTCAGGGAAACTGAGCTTTAGATCATCTAAGCAACTTCGTCAAAACATCACATGACTAATAAATGGCAGATGTGGCATTTACATACTAGTGCCTCTGAACCCGAAATTGTGAAGTCTTTTTATAAAATTATTCACAGAGCACTGGCAGTATTTAGAGTTTGTCTGATTCAGCTTAGTGTTAGTCGCTCAGTCGTGTCTGACTCATTGTGACCCCATGGACTATAGTCTACCAGGCTCTTCTGCCTATGGAATTCTCCAGGCAAGATTACTGGAGTGGGTTGCCATTCCCTTCTCCAGAATATCTTCCCCACCCAGGGACTGAACCCAGGTCTCCCGCCTTGGGGGCATATTTTTTACTGTCTGAGTTACCAAGGAAGCCCCTGTCTTGTTAAAGGCCTTAGTTTAGTGATATATACCATGTTTAGATTCAAGACTTAAAGTTTATCTAATCTTATACCATAATTTTCTAATGGGGGAAACCAAGACTCAAAGGGGGAAAGATTTTGTTTCAGTTCACATGGCTAGAAATGGGCAGGACAGAAGAAGGTTTCAGGCTATTCTCCACATCAGGTAGCTTCTTCTATGTCAAAAATATTTACCTAGGAATTGCTATGATATTGATCTTGAAATATCATTAGTAACAGCAATACATTCATACATTCTCCCCCTTAAAGGAGCAAAGCCAAAGAGAAGTGATCTTATCCCTGATGCTAATACCCTATTATTATATTACACCAGCTTAAATATTTTATCAAGCTTAAGGCAGCATCATCTGCTCAGCTAGGAGGTAAAGTCAAGATGGATGTTTATGATGTGTTCAATTCAGTTACTGGTTTATTGTGTGTGGTTTGAGCTATTATAAATCAATTTAAGTGATATCAATTTCTCAATAGCCTGAGAGGTGTTTTTTTTTCGGGGGGGGGGGGCGGCCGCAGGGTATCCAGTTCCATGCAGTACGATCTGTGAAGCAAATGACAACACCACACTTTATTAGAAGCGCTAACTGAAAATATTCTGTTCAGAGATCCCTTTGGGTACTTAGGTGTTAAAATAATACTGTGTTCTATTTTGAACTTTGCTCAATCATTTACTCAGAAAACAAGCACTGGGCACTAGAAATCCTAAGGAAGAGACTTGTTTATATAGATTAGTCATATGTTCACTCTTAGACAACAGTTCTGGCCAGCTGGGAGGGACCAGGTGAAAACATGCCTGCTTCCACAGGAAACTTATGAGTGGAGTCTGTGAAGGGCCACTTCCCAGAGGAATCTTTTGTACTGGGAGGGGTAGGATGGCTGGGCATAAAAACCCTAACCTCCCACACAAGTATTCCCTGCATCACATCCTGTGCTTAGTCACCCCAGTTGCTGAGGGGGAAGAATCGTGTAGCTTGAGGTTAATGGAATCCTAGATGAAAGGAACACTTCTGGTCTTTAATGTAAAGGGTTTGGGCTTAATTCTGTTGCTGTCATCTCCTTTTTAAAAATCATTTCCTTTTCTTCCTCCTTTTGCTCTCTAATTCAAACACATTTTCTAAGGGCACACACATGTAGAGTGAAACATTTTTTTAAAATTCCAATTAAATTACTCTTTTCTTCTGAACAACAGTATTTTCCCAGTTTCAACTTGCACCCAGCTTGTGCATGAAAATGAAAACATCCTGACTTCTGAATTTTAACCCCTCCTTGCCTCAACATCCACAGCAGCTTTAGATCATGGACTGAAAGTTCAGTGAAGACTGGTTCTGGTGCCTTCATTTCCTCTTTCTGTTCTCTCCCACTTCAAATCCACACCTCACTTTCCAACATCTTCTTCAAGAATTTCAACACTGTTGGAAACACCACATTCATGATCATATAGGGAACAGACTGGATGAACCTATTCACTTGAAGATTTAAAGTATTCATTCAAAGTAAGATTCAGTTTCTCAAAGAAACCAGAAACTGCAAATATCATTCCCTAAGGTTGAAAAATTGACTTTTTTGGGGTAGAGGTAGGTATTTGGGATGGTGGGCCTACTTAGTCACCCTCAAGTCTTTAATTTGTCTCCAGAAAAGTATGACTAATGTCATACCAAGAAGAAAATGTAATGTTCTTGCCTATCAAGCTGTACAAACAGTGCGCCACGATGTCCCCTTGCCCTAAATATTCAGTGGAAAGAATATATTGCCTTTATTTTGGGAAAAGCATGCCTTGTCACAAAGGGCACATATTTCTCAAGGTCAAAATTAACAAAAGAATGTGCTGAGGCATGAAAACAATTAGCTTATGATCTGTAAGTCCTTTAAAAAGGAATAACAGTAGCTCTATTGAGATACAATCCATATACCATATGTGTATATGTGTGTGCTAACTCACTTCAGTCATGTCCAACTCTGTGTGACCCCATGGACTGTAACCCGCCAGGCTCTTCTGTCCATGGGATTCTCTAGGCAAGTATACTGGAGTGGGTTGCCATGTCCTCCCCCAGGACATATACCATACAATTCACCCCAATTCAATGCTTTTTAGAACATTTACAGGATTTTACGATCATTGCTATAATCATAGAACACTTTTTAAATTACCCAATGAAGAAACCTGTACTTATTAGCAGTCGCTCCCCATTTCACAATTCATGAAACTTAGCCTCTGTTGATGGTTTTCGAGATGATCTCTATGTGTCATATTTGTCCACTTATTTTGAAGGACCAACAGCCTGAGAAGAGGACTTCTCTGGTTGTCCAGTGGTTAACACCCACCTGCCAATGCAGGGGACATGGGTTTGATCCCTAGTCCAGGAAGATTCCACATGCCACAGAGCAACAAAGCCGGTGAGCCACCACTATAGAAGCGCATGCGCTCTGGAGCCCATGCTGTGTAACAAGAGAATCCACCTCAATGAGAAGCCCTCCCACTGCAACTAGAGAGGAGCCCCTGAGTGCTGCAACTGGAGAAAACCTACACACAGCAATGAATACCCACTGCAGCCAAAAATATAAATTAAGTAATTAGTTAATAAAAATTAAAGATAAAAAAGAGCCTGAGAAGAGACTTTTCTGGGCACTTCAACAATAGCAGTGCTCACCTTCTATGGGGCAGAACTGAGCAAAGGTAGCTGGCACTACAGGCACACTGAATTGCTGGGAGGAGTGTGGCCACCCAGTGTGGTATCCAAGGTCAGAAGGCAGCTCAGTGTCAGAACTCAGCCCAGGATCAAGGTGCCCCTGATTCCCAGCTCAATGCTCTTTCCACCACAGTGTTTTCTTTGGGATACACTTTCAAAGGTGCAGGAACTTCCTCCCCAACCTACTGAACAATGCCTAATATTGTTCCCCCAGAAAAGCCTCACCTTTGTTTGCACATGTAGAAGAGAGTCAGAAATGCACAACAGAAATGGAATGAGCTACATCCTGGGCTTCCAGAGAAAAGCAGGAGAAGGATAAAGGATCAACTAGCTATCCTAGGAAGGGCACAGACTCATTTCTGACTTCCCTGTGACTGAGGTCTGTGCCTGGGGCAAGTGTGGGCTGAACAGCTTCCAGTAGTAATTGCTCTGGGCTTCAGTGACAGTCTTCAGTGTTTCTATGACTTCAATCAGGTGGGGAAAAACAGTCCTTATTGGTCTTTCTTTCTAAAAATTGCTGAGTAGGCTAACAGATTCTGCAAGTCTGAGACGAACATAGCATAATTAAAAAGAAGTGTATCTAAGTAAAAGTTTAGGCCCTAGGGTGATGTTACAGAAGAGTGACGGGTCTTCATAGAGAAGTAGGTCGTATCTGTCTCTTCCATTGGAATAACAGGAAGTTCTATGGCTACTTCTGCATTTAAGAAGTTTATTTTGTATGATTCCTTGAAAGAATATAGCCTGAGACAGAGAGCACAGAAAAAAGGCATGATATTGGGCATATCAACAAACAAAATCTGTTTCAACCATGATGGCCTTGAAACAGTTATTCCTTCTACATAAATTGATTTCCTCTTCCGATGATATTATGCACTATGAACTGTTTTTTTTTCTTCTTTTTTTGAAGAGTAGATGATAAAAGATAGGTAGAGTTATGTAAAAATGACAGGAGCACAGTAAGTAGCCATCGTTGTGACTGCTATTGATTACGCATCCCCACCATGATCTGTCTTCATGTTCTGTCTCCTCAATCCTGTTCACAAAGGGACTAAAACTTTTGTTTATGTCAGTTCAGTTCAGTCACTCAATCATGTCCGACTTCTTGTGACCCCATGGACTGGAGCACACCAGGCCTCCCTGTCCATCACCAACTCCCAGAGTTTACTCAAACTCATTTCCATTGAGTCGGTGATGCAATCCAAACCATCTCATCCTCTCTCGTCCCCTTCTCCTCCTGCCTTCAATCTTTTCCAGCATCAGGGTCTTTTTAAATGAGTTAGCTCTTTGCATCAGGTGGCTAAAGTATTGGAGTTTCAGCTTCAACATCAAGCCTTCCAATGAATATTCAGGACTGATTTCCTTTAGAATGGACTGGTTGGATCTCCTTGCAGTCCAAGGGACTCTCAAGAGTCTTCTCCAATACCACAGTTCAAAAGCATCAATTATTCTGCACTCAGCTTTCTTTATAGTCCAAGTCTAATATCCATACAAGACTATTGGAAAAACCATAGCCTTGACGAGATGGACCTTTGTTGGCAAAGTAATGTCTCTGCTTTTTAATATGCTGTCTAGGTTGGTCATAACTTGCCTTCCAAGGAGTAAACATATTTTAATTTCATGGTTGCAATCACCATCTGCAGTGATTTTGGAGCCCAAAAACTTAAGTCAGCCACTGTTTTCACCGTTTCCCCATCTCAGTTCAGTTCAGTTCAGTCAGTTCAGTGCAGTTCAGTCAGTTCAGTTCAGTTCAGTCGTTCAGTTCAGTTCAGTCGCTCAGTCGCTCAGCCGTGTCGTGACTCTTTGCGACCCCATGAATTGCAGCATGCCAAGCCTCCCTGTCCATCACCATCTCCTGGAGTTCACTCAAACTCATGTCCATCGAGTCCGTGATGCCATCCAGCCATCTCAGCCTCGGTCGTCCCCTTCTCCTCCTGCCCCTAATCCCTCCCAGTATCAGAGTCTTTTCGAATGAGTCAACTCTTCGCATGAGGTGGCCAAAGTACTGGAGTTTCAGCTTTAGCATCATTCCTTGCAAAGAAATGCCAGGGCTGATCTCCTTCAGAATGGACTGGTTGGATCTCTTTGCAGTCCAAGGGACTCTCAAGAGTCTTCTCCAACACCACAGTTCAAAAGCATCAATTCTTCGGTGCCCAGCCTTCTTCACAGTCCAACTCTCACATCCATACATGACCACTGGAAAAACCATAGCCTTGACTAGATGGACCTTAGTTGGCAAAGTAATGTCTCTGGTTTTGAATATACTATCTAGGTTGGTCATAACTTTTCTTCCAAGGAGTAAGCATCTTTTTATTTCATGGCTGCAGTTACCATCTGCAGTGATTTTGGAGCCCAAAAAAATAAAGTCTGGCACTGTTTCTACTGTTTCCCCATCTATATCCTATGAAGTGATGGGACCAGATGCCATGATCTTCGTTTTCTGAATGTTGAGCTTTAAGCCAACTTTTTCGCTCTCCTCTTTCAATTTCATCAAGAGGCTTTTTAGCTCCTCTTCACTTTCTGCCGTAAGGATGGTATCATCTGCATATCTGAGGTTATTGATATTTCTCCCGGCAATCTTGATTCCAGCTTGTGCTTCTTCCAGCCCAGCGTTTCTCATGATTTTCTCTGCATAGAAGTTAAATAAGCAGGGTGACAATATACAGCCTTGATATACTCCTTTTCCTATTTGGAACCAGTCTGTTGTTCCATATCCAGTTCTAACTGTTGTTTCCTTACCTGCATACAGATTTCTCAAGAAGCAGGTTAGCTGATCTGGTATTCCCATCTCTTTCAGAATTTTCCACAGTTTA
The DNA here is from genome assembly GCF_032405125.1 of Capricornis sumatraensis. Classification (NCBI taxonomy): domain Eukaryota; kingdom Metazoa; phylum Chordata; class Mammalia; order Artiodactyla; family Bovidae; genus Capricornis; species Capricornis sumatraensis. The sequence goes on from NC_091077.1 coordinate 64,208,675, forward strand.
CTGTGATCCACACAGTCAAAGGCTTTGGCATAGTCAATAAAGCAGAAATAGATGTTTTCCTGGAACTCTCTTGCTTTTTTGATGATCCAGCAGATGTTGGCAATTTGATCTCTGGTTCCTCTGCCTTTTCTAAAACCAGCTTGAACATCAGGGAGTTCACAGTTCACGTATTGCTGAAGCCTGGCTTGGAGAATTTTGAGCATTACTTTACTAGCATGTGAGATGAGTGCAACTGTGCAGTAGTTTGAGCATTCTTTTGCATTGCATTTTTCTATTTGCCATGAAGTGATGGGACCGGATGCCATTAAATAATAGTTAAAAGGAGGTCAGTAGTTTGTTACCCCTCCCAATGACATTTCTGATCTCCTAGGGACAAGTGAAAGACATAAATGAAGTGTTTACCAAAATGAAATTCCAGCTATCAATAATCCATTGGAGAAGCTATTTAGAGAAACATAATGGCCCCTGAATTAACTACACCAAAAAGAATTCTCCTTGTTTGATATATAAGAAGTACATCAAAGATACACGGTAGCTAGGCTTGTTTCAGATGTCAGTTCTGGTGTGGGAGACTCCGGATGGGTCTTCATAATGACAAAATTCCTGCATCTTTATTGGTCGGGAGTTACAAGCAGGCTCTAGGTGAGTCATTGAGCTTTGCTGGTCTCAGTTTCTCTTTCTGTCAAAGCAGTTTAACTGACTCTTTACCCAAATAAGTAAGAATGTGTAACTCTCAGGCAAGTTCAGAGTATTGGATGCCAGGGCTGGGTCAAAGGGTAGGCTGCAGGATATGGAAAAAAAAAGGATGAAGGAAAACACACAATGTTACCAACAAAGGTTGGAGAAATTTTCCAAGGCTGGAAGTGCATGTGATGGGCTGTGACACTTCATATAAGTAAGAAATGAACTGCTAGGAACACTAAACTGTCATAAGAACTATATCCTGCCTGCTCATCTCAAAGAGTTGTTCTGCAATTCAAATGAGATAATCTGTGTGAAGAGAATTTGAATGTCAGCAGTATTATTACTGCAACTTTATGAGAAAATTTTCTTTTTACACCAGAGGGAAAAAATGCCCTCACCCTGAAAGGATAAACCAGATTCCCCACAGTTATTTGATATAGTCAGAATTTAAAGTTTTAAAGAGTTTAAACTAGCAAACTAACTAGTTATTATATGTTTACAGCAAGTTTGGGAATAGAGAGAGACACTGTTTTCAGAGATGAGTCCTATGTCATGACTGTACCACTTAGCAACTCTGAATATGTGACCGCAGGCAAGTAGTGTAACCTAGTTGTACCATCTGGGGGGGGGGGGGGGAAGATAATTATGCCTGTCTTAGTAATGTCATTGGAATCTAGTTAGGATTAATTTAGAGACTGCAATGTGAAAGCACTTTGCAAATGGATATATGTGGTATAAATAATAGGTAAAACTTAAAATGCAACCTTTCCTAAATTCACTACTCAAACTCACCAGAAATTTTTGTCCTGGCATTGCATATCACACCCATTTCATAAATATGCCCCATGTCCACCCCCAAGCACTTACACACACACTCATGCCCCTGCACAGACACATCTCAGTCTGTCTACAATGCCAGGTCAGTCCCCAAGACAAGTGGAAGAACCACTTGAGTGGGCTGGACATAACTCATTTGATCCATTGGTATGGATGTACACACAAGGAGCTTTGTCTTTCTCCTAGAACTTATTAAGGTCCTGTGAATAGACCTGGGATGGGATACTCTGTTCCCCACAGGGCAGGAGCCTGACTGTATGACTTCATCCCCTGAGGCTATGGCTGCACTGAGAGCAAACATCAATCAATTTTAGAAGGATCGCTTCCTTCTCTATTATCTCTTTTTTCTTCCTATTAAGAACAGGCTCTCCTCAGTTGACATTTAGCAGTAGGAGGAAGACAAGTGGGATCCAGAGGCTCATAGCCAAGTGTCTGATTGGAACACTGATACTGAATGTGTCTTCTGGGAGCTGCCATGCCCAAATTACTCACGCCCCCACCCTTTTGGCATATGGGCATGTTGTACTGAAAACCATGTTGGGAGCTGGGTTCATCCTTAATGACCTATCTTATGGCAACACTTAGGGCTGTATTTAAGGGTTCCTGATATAATAATAATAGAAGATCACAGTAAAAATTCCCCCAAGTTTATCAGGTTTTATTTGTTTTGTTTTAGTTGGTTTTATTAACATGGACAAAGTTTGAATGAGGCAGAAGAAACAGGGACTTGGTTGATCTTTTAGTTGATTAGGGCTTAATTTCATTTTGATTTTGCTTGATTTCTAATTTGCACAATTAATGTGTGCAAAGGTATAAACTCAGATAATATAAAAAGACAAAGAAAATAAAAGGAAGCTTTCCCTATTACACTATTATTTAAGATATTAGAAGTATATAAATATATAAATATATATATATATATATATATATAAAACAAGAACAACTTAAATAAGAAATTATAATCAAAGTTAGAAGTAAAATAAAACATAATTGGAATTAGAACCAGACAGGAAAAGAACAGACCTTAGTAGATCAGGTCAATTTTAGTAAGAACGTCCACTCTGACCAATTAGTATAAAAGGAACTTTTAACCAAATTACTAATTAGATTTTTATGACTAACTAATACTAGGTAAAGTGAAAAGGTGCAAAAAGTAACAGAATAGAGTTAAAGAGACATCTATTGTGTCTTGTCAGGCATCTAGAGCAAATACCTAGACAAAAGTAAATTATGATATTTCTTTTTAGATCTATGTGACATTCATTGAATCATTAATAAAGTTAATTTCATTTAGGTGTTTGTATCTACATATATGGGAGCTTCCCATGTGGCACCAGTGATAGAAACCTGCCTCCCAGTGCAGGAGATTTAAGAGATGCGGGTTCAATCCCTGGGTCAGGAAGACTCCCTGGAGGAGGGCATGGCAACCCACTCCAGTATTCTTACCTGGAGAATCCCAAGGACAGAAGAGCCTGGAGGGTTATGGTCCACAGGGTCGCAAAGAGTCAGACACAACTGAAGTGACTTAGCACACAGGCACATCTACATATATATCTTTGGTTTAAATATTAGAAATGTGGTCCTTTATATTTTAAAAATATCCCAGGACTCAGAGCTGGGTAGGCAGGGGATATCAATCAACTTTGCAAATCTAGTCTCAAAATCCATGTTCAAGGTGAATGCTCTATGTGTCATTCCACTTTTATGAACTAATTGATCTGCTATAAATCAATCTTTTCCCTATTAGGACTGCAGATGACAAAATTTTATAAGGTTTACAAGTCACTTTCAGGTTTATTTTTCCTTGTCTCCAATTATATTCTGAAACAAGAGTGATGGTTAATAGGATTTTCTGGATTTTAATTGGATTAATTTGCTGTATTCAGTTCAGTCCAGTCATGCATTCGTGTCTGACCCTTTGCAACCCCACAGAATGTAGCACGCCAGGCTTCCCTGTCCATCACCAGCTCCTAGAGCTTTCTTAAACTCATGTCCATAGAGTCAGTGATGCCATCCAACCATCTCATCCTCTTCTATCCCCTTCTCTTCCTACCTTCAATCTTTCACAGCATCAGGGTCTTTTCCAATGAGTCAGTTCTCATCTGGTGGCCAAAGTATTGGAGTTTCAGCTTCAGTATCAGTGCTTCCAATGGATATTCAGGAGTGACTTCCTTTAGGATAGACTGATTGGATCTCCTTGCAGTCCAAGGGACTCTCAAGAGTCTTCTCCAACACCACAGTTCAAAAGCATCAATTCTTTGGTGCTCAGCTTTCTTTAGAGTCCAACTCTCACATCCATACATGACCACTGGAAAAACCATAGCTTTCACTTGGTGAACCTTAGTCGGCAAAGTTATGTCTCTGCTTTTTAATATGCTGTCCATGTTGGTCATAGCTTTTCTTCCAAGGAGCAAGAGTCTATTGACTTCATGGCTGCAGTCACCATCTGCAGTGATTTTGGAGCCCCCCCAAAAAAATAAATAAATAAATAAATCTCTCACTGCTTCTATTGTTTCCCCATCTATTTGTCATGAGTGATGGGACAGGATGCCATGATCTTAGTTTCCTGAATGTTGAGTTTTAAGCTTACTTTTTCACTCTCCTCATTCAATTTCATCAAGAGGCTATTTAGTTCTTCTTTGCTTTCTGCCATAAGAGTGGTGTCATCTGCATATCTGAAGTTATTGATATTTCTCCTAGCATTCTTGATTTCAGCTTGTGTTCATCCAGCCTGGCATTTCCCATGATGTACTCTGCATATAAGTTAAATAAGCAGGGTGACAATATACAGCCTTAACATACTCCTTTTCTAATGTGGAAGCACTCTGTTGTTCCATGTCCAGCTTTAACTGTTGCTCCTTGACTTGCATACAGATTTCTCAAGAGGAAGGTAAGGTGGGCTGGTATTCTCATTTCTAAAAATTTTCCAGACTGTTGTGATCTACACAGTTAAAGGCTCAGGCATAGTCAAGAAAACAGAAGTAGATGTTTTTCTGAAATTCTCTTGCTTTTTTGATGATCCAGCAGATGTTGGCAGTTAGATCTCTGATTCCTCTGCCTTTCCTAAATCCAGCTTGAACATTTGGAAGTTCATGGTTCATGTACTGTTGAAGCCTGGCTTGGAGAATTTTGAGCATTACTTTACTAGCATGTGAGATGAGTGCAATTGTGTGGTAGTGTGAACATTCTTTGGGACTGGAATGAAAACTAATTTTTCCAGTCCTGTGGCCACTGCTGAGTTTTCCCAATTTGCTGGCATATTGAGTGCAGTACTTTCACAGCATCATCTTTTAGGATTTGAAAGAGCTCAACTGGAATTCCATCACCTCCACTAGCTTTGTCTATAGTGGTGCTTCCTAAGGCCCACTTGACTTCACATTCCAGGATGTCTGGCTCTAGGTGAGTGATCACACCATCGTGGTTATCTGGGTCATGAAGATCTTTTTTGCATAGTTCTTCTGTGTATTTTTGCCACCTCTTCTTAATATCTTCTGCTTCTGTTAGGTCCATACTGTTTCTGTCCTTTATTGAGCTCATCTTTGCATGAAATGTTCCCTTGGTATCTCCAGTTTTCTTGAAGAGATCTCTTGTCTTTCCCATTCTATTGTTTTCCTCTATTTCTTTGCATTGATCATTGAGGAAGGCTTTCTTATCTCTCCTTACTATTCTTTGGAATTCTGCATTCAGATAATATCTTTCCTTTTCTCCTTTGCCTTTAGCTTCTCTTCTGTTCTCAGCCATTCATAAGGCCTCGGACAACCATTTTGCCTTTTTATATTTCTTTTACTTGGAGATGGTCTTAATCATTTCCTCCTGTACAGTGTAATGAACCTCCATCCATAGTTTTCAGGTACTCTATCTATCAGATCTAATCCCTTGAATCTATTTGTGACTTCCACTGTATAATCATAGTTCAGTTCAGTCGCTCAGTCGTGTCCGACTCTTTGCGACCCCATGAATCGTATAATCATAAGGGATTTGATTTAGGTCATACCTGAATGGTCTAGTGATTTCCCCTACTTTCTTCAATTTAAGTCTGAATTTTGCAATAAGGATTTCATGATCTGAGCCACACTCAGCTCCCAGTCTTACTTTTGCTGACTTTATAGAGCCTCTCCATCTGTTGCTGTGAAGATATAATCAATCTGACTTCGGTATTGATCATCTGGTGATATCCATATGTAGTCTTCTCTTGTGTTGTTGAAAGAGGCTGTTTGCTATGACTAGTGCATTCTGTTGGCAAAACTCTATTAGCCTTTGCCCTGCTTCATTCTGTACTCCAAGGCCAAATTTACCTGTTACTCCACTTATCTCTTGACTTCCTACTTTTCATTCCAGTCCCCTATGATGAAAAGGACATCTTTTGGTGGTGTTAGTTCTAGAAGGTCTTGTAAGTCTTCATAGAATCATTCAACTTCAGCTTCTTCAGCATTACTGGTTGAGGCATAGACTTGGATTACTGTGATATTGAATGGTTTGCTTTGGAAATGAACAGAGATCATCCGTCCTTTTTGAAACTGTACCCAAGTAATGTATTTCAGACTCTTTTGTTGACTATGAGGGCTACTCCATTTCTTCTACGGGATTCTTGCCCACAGTAGTAGATATAATGGTTTATATTTTTGTTTTATAACATATTTGCTGTATAACTTTTTTTGTATACCATTAAGTAAAATTAAGATGTACATATATAGATATGAGAGTTGGACCATAAGGCTGAGCGCTGAAGAATTAATGCTTTTGAACTCTGTTGTTGGATAAGTCTCTTGAGAGTTTCTTGGATTGCAAAGAGATCAAACCAGCCAATTCTAAAGGAAATCACTCCTAAATATTCACCAGAAGGACTGATGCTGAAGCTGAAGCTCCAATACTTTGGCCCCTTATGCAAAGAACTGACTCATTGGAAATGACCCTGATGCTGGGAAGATTGAGTGCAGGAGGAGAAGGGGCCAACAGAGGATGAGTTGTTTGGATGGCACCACTGACTCAATGGACTTGAGGTTGAGTAAGCTCTGGGAGATGGTGAAGGACAGAGAAGCCTGATATGCTGTAGTCGATGGGTTCGCAAAGTTGGAAACAATTATGTGACCAAGCAACAAGGTGTACATTCTATTATTTTGATAAGTTTATATGAATATATGTTTATATATCATTGTCATAGTGATTTTTATTACATTACAAAACTGTAGTATAATAGTGTTGCCTATGTTCACTAGACTGTGCATTAGATCTCAGTGTCTGATTTACTACTAATTGCAGGTTTGTACCTTTAAACACCATCAATCTTTCCCCAACCGCCCATCCCCTAGCAACCATTTTACTCTTTTTTATGAAATTCTAAGTTAAACATTCAGGTGATATCATACTGCATTTGTCTCTCTCTGCCTGACTTAATCTCATTGAACAAGATGTGCTCAAGGTCCATTTGTGTCACTGCAGATGAGAAGATATCCTCCTTTATCACATCTGGATAATATTCTATTGTGTATATGTATACAATATCTTTTTTATCCATTTATCCACTGATGATTATTTGTGTTGTTCCCATAACTTGGCTATTGTAAATGGCACTGCAATAAACATGGGAGTATATATACATATATATCTTCAAAATCCTGTTTCCATTTCTTTTGGGAATATTATCCTAGAATAGAACTGCCAGATTGTAGGGCAGACCTCAAGGTCCACATTGTCAAAGCTGTGGTTTTCCAGTAACCATGGATGGATGGGAGAGTTGGACCATTAAGAAGGCTGAGCACAAAAGAATTGATACTTTCTAACTGTGGTGCCGGAGAAGACTCTTGAGAGTCCCTTGAACTGCAAGAAGATTGAATCAGTCAATTGTAATAGAAATCAGGGGTAGTAAAGACTACCCAATGGACGTGACTTAGCAACTGAACAACAACAACAACTTATTTTTAATTTTTTGATAAAACCCCACATTGTTTTCCATAATAGTTGGAAAAATTTGCATTCCCACCAACAGTATATAAGAGTTCACTTTTCATTACATCCTCAGCAGCACCTGATGTCTTGTCTTCTTGATGATAACCATTTCAACAGATGTGAGGTGATAGTTCATTGAAGTTTTAATATGTTTCCCTCTGATTTTTTGATTTGAGCATCTTTGCATCTTCCTGTTGCTTCCTGATTTTTACATCATGCTACAAAGCCATAGCAATAAAAATAGTATGGTACTAGCAGAAAAACAAACATATAGACCAATGAAGCAGAATCAGTTCAGTTCAGTCACTCAGCGGTGTCCAACTCTTTGTGACCCCATGAGATGCAGCACACCAGGCCTCCCTGTCCATCACTAACTCCCGGAGTTTACCCAAACCCATGTCCATTGAGTCAGTGATGCCATCCAACCATCTCATCCTCTGTCGTCCCCTTCTCCTGCCCTCAATCTTTCCCAGCATCAGAGAAATATGAAAATGAAGTAGAATGGAAGGTCAAAAATTAAGTATCAGTATATATGGCCAACTAATATTTGACAAGGGAGCCAAGAATACCAATGAAGAAAAGATAGTGCTAGAAAGCAGTGGAGAAACACATGCAGAAAAGTGAAACTGAACTCCTATCTCACACAACTCATAGAAATTAATTTAAAATGCATCAAAGGCTTAAACATAAAACCTGATACCATAAAACTGTCAGAATAAAGCATTGCGATGAAGTTCATCAATATTAGTCTTGGCAAAGATTTTCTGGACAGGACACCAACTACACAACAAAAGCAACAATCAACAAACACGACCACATCAAACTCAAAAGCTTCTGCTTAGCAAAAGAAATAACTAATAGAAAGAAAAGAAAGTCTACAGAATGGGGGAAAATTAGCAAACCATATGTCAGAAAAGGGATTAATATCCGAAAAGGAAAGGAAAAGAGCTCCTTGCTGTTATTTGTATGCACAAAGTTTAATCTTCAAGGCCAAAGTGCCATATCACAGATAGCACCATCCTAAACAAAGGGTGTTTTTAACTCCATAAAATAAGAATATAGCATGACCCACATTTCCCAGTCTAGTATTCTTGCCTGGAGAATCCCATGGATGGAGGAGCCTGGTGGGCTACAGTCCACAGGGTCGCAAAGAGCAGGACACTTCAGTTTCACTTTCACTTTCACATTTTCAAAGAGCTTACAATTTGTAGAGACCACAATAATCTATGAAAACGCAAGACTAAAAAAATTAACAGATGGGAGGAAGGAAGGAGAAAAATCAACCTATAACTCTATATAACAAAAGGGGGGATGGGGGGACAGATAAAAATCTAGTTACTGGGGTCTCAGGCAAGTTATTTCCTTGCTCTGGATGGTAATTCCTCCATTTTAACATTAAGAAATACATTACACCAGTGATTTCCAGGTTCTTATATACCCAACCCAGTGAAATTTTAAAAATCAAATTTAAATGACCAAGACAGGATCCTTAGCTTTTAGTTTTGCCATCTAAGGGCATCAAAAATATTTTCTATTTATTAATATTATTTTCTTTTGAAAAAGATATTTTAGCACCAAAAAGGACATAATCACAGAAAAGAAAAAACTCTTCCCTAAACAAGACAATGCATTCATTCACTTACTGAAAGGATATGTATTGAAAGCCTTTTGTGTGCTACACTGTTCCTGGGGGTGGAAATACTGTGATGAGGAGGCAGCCAAGAGCCAGTGGAGGTCCCATGGAGGAGATTAGGGAGTAACAACCTTTGCAATCTGTACCCTGTATAGATTTATTTATTCATTCTTCCATGCAATAGTATAAACATCGTGCAAGCATCCATTCTTGTACCAGAATTTGGAAACCACCACTCCAGAGGGTCAACAGTTCCCACACTTTGGGTAATAAGGCCCAGAACCTCTATGACAAATAGTAAGAGAGAACATGTGAATAATTAGTTGGAGTAATTTAAACCCAATAAAAGAATCTAAGAGGACAGGGAAAGCATTTATTTTTATTTGAGTTTGGTGGGAAATGAGGTAAATAAGTCCTCAACCTTGCTTGAATTCTTTTTTTTCCTACTCACTGGACACATTAGTATTGCCTTCACAATATTGCTATTAATATTAATTATTGTTATTAATATTTATTATTCATATCAACATCATAATTATTTGTAGCACCCTCTCTAGCAACCCAAAATGGAGGTGACATCCTAACTTTCACAGGACACCAATGAAAAGCGATGACACAGTGTTTCCAGGAGGCAATGGAAAAGCAGTTTCTTCTCACTTGGGTAGTTTCTCTGTCTTTGAAGATGTGATTACAAAGGCCCTATAGCTAGCTGGTCCCCCTTTTCTCCAGGTCTGAAGGAGATGAGTGAGCATACTGATTGCAATCATTGGCTTCTCCATGTAATGAAAGTCCCAACAAGTTCCTTTTTGGGTTCCTTGGTAATTATATATAATGAAAAGGCATGAGCAAATGATCGGCCATGATATTCAGAGCATCATTCCCTCAGCAATGAGATAGGCGAGGTGGTGGTGTTATCCTCCACCCTAAAGTTTCTACTAAATCAGACCTAACATCTAGGTAAATGGCTTGTGGAAAAATTAATATGTGTATAACTGAAGGAGATCCTAGGGCCTCCTGGGATAATAGGAATGGGAGAGAATGAAAATGGACTTTAAGCCTAAGTAAGCAGAGATGGGACAGAAATTATGTTAGCATTGAGTCATGAGAGGGACAACTAAAAGACGCCCAGTTGTCATGGAGAAGAACCAAACAGAGAGGAATAATGATGCTTAGGCATGGCAACTAGGAAAGTCATTGACATTGACTCAGGAAACACAGAGACCTTTGTTCTAGTTTTGATTTTGTTGTTACTTCACTGTATGACATAAAGAAAATCACCTGCTTTCGTTCTGCTCAGTTATCTCATTGCTGTGTATCAGGAGGGTTGAGTGATCCTTGCAAGCCCATCAGCACAAGGGAAGTTGTGGTTGAGTGAAAAGATTGTAGCCAAATAGAACAGGGTTCAAATCACAGATCCAGCACTTGCCAGCACCAAATGCAGACCATTCTATTCACTCTCTGCCCCATTCTTCTAACTGGTGACATGGGAATAAGAATAAGACCGACATTGTATAGTTTTTTGTGTGTGATTAATAAGTAAGTTGTGCACGTGAAGCTCTTAGATCAGTGCCAGGCACACAATACTCTTAATATTCAGGACTACTGCAGACAGGACTGGGCAGGTCTGGGCCTCACCAGGCAGCAGCTGCATCAAAGATTAAGTCTTTCCATGAACTTTTGCTTACCATCTGACTATACAAAGTAACAAACCCAGAAGCCGCAGGGAAGGAAGTGAATTCTTAAGAGTTATCATCAGATGGAAAAACTAGCAGCCACCACATCTTCCCCTGTACTTGCTGTTGCATGCATCAGAGATAAATAAATTCTATTGTACATTTATTTATCTCTGATGCATGCAGGCAATGGCACCCCACTCCAGTACTCTTGCCTGGAAAATCCCATGGGCGGAGGAGCCTGGTAGGTTACAGTCCATGGGGTCGCAGAGAGTCGGACACGACTGAGCGACTTCCCTTTCACTTTTCACTTTCATGCATTGGAGAAGGAAATGGCAACCCACTCCAGTGTTCTTGCCTGGAGAATCCCAGGGACGAGGGAGCCTGGTGGGCTGCCGTCTGTGAGGTCGCACAGAGTCGGACACGACTGAAGCAACTTAGCAGCAGCAGCAGCAGCCACCACATCTTCCCTTGTACTTGCTGTTGCATGCATCAAAGATAAATTCTATTGTATATTTATATATAATACTCTATTCTATATTACATAGTCTTTTGTATATACACATACATATATATGTTTTATTTATGTGTATTTATTTACATATATATTTATGCATATGTATACATGGGCTTGCCTGATTGCTCAGCACATAAAGAATTCACCTGCAAGGCCGGATACATAGGAGACACGGGTTTGAGCCCTGGTTCAAGAAGATGCCCTGGAGGAGGAAATGGCAACCCACTCTGGTATTCTTGCCTGAAAAATCCCATTGACAGAGGAGCCTGGCGGGCTATAGTCCAAAGGGTCGCAAAGAGTCGGACACAACTGAGCACATATGCGTATGTATGTGTTGTGTGTGTGTGTGTGTGTGTGTGTGTGTGTGCATAAGTAAAATAGAACCTTCCACAAACTAGACATCACAATGAGTTTGCCACCCTGCTTCTGCCCTCTTTTGTTCCCTGTCTTCCGTGAATATGGTTCAAGAAGGAGAGGTGTTAACTGCCACAGGGATAGAGAAAACAGACAAGGCAGCTTCTGCTTCTCCCAAGGAGAAGTCCTTTCTGGCAGAAATATGAGTCAGTTCCAATGTTTTTCCTCTGAAAAGATGAGTCTATTTTCATGATATTGAGTATTTCATAAAATTTTCCTCAAGTAAAGGCAATCCAATTTCACAAATATTTATTACATACCTATGACAGCTTAGGCACAGTATTTCAACTGTGCAAGGGGGAGTTTATAAAATAAATAAGACATTTTCCCCTGCCCCCTACCCCTGTGCACGCAGAGAACCAAAAGAGTACAGAGGTTCTCGAAGCTTATTCCCCTCACTGGCAGTATCAGCTTCACCTGGGAATGAAGAAATGCCATTTCCAGGCCCTGCTTTGATCTCTAGACTCAGAAACTCTGGGGATGGTTGCAAGCATTCGCTGTCTTAACAAGGCTCCAGGGGACTCTGATGCACATTCAAGTTTGAGAAAACTTCTACAGCAGAACTCTACACTGAGTAGTTCCTGAGAGAGAGGAACTTCACACCCAGGCAACCTCAGTTTCTATCTCAGAGCCAGCATTCATCTGGAGGAAATTCATCAATCTCACTGTGTCTCAGTTTCTAAGCTATATACCTATATGCTACTGAAGCATGCTCTGAGATATACTTGCACAGTCCTGAGAATGTTCCTTGATCACCTTCTATAGTTGTTCCTGTTCAGTCACTCAGTCGTGTCCACCTCTTTGTGACCCCATGGACTGTAGCATGCCAGGCTTCCCTGCCTTTCACCAGCTCCCAGAGTTTGCTTAAACTCCTGTCCATTGAGACAGTGATGCCATCCAACCATCTCATCCTCTGTTGCCCTCTTCTCCTCCTGCCTTGAATCTTTCCCAGCATCAGCATCTTTTCTAATGAGTCAGCTCTTCACATCAGGTGGCCAAAGTTTTGGAGCTGCAGTATCAGTCCTTCCAATGAATATTCAGGGTTGATTTCCTTTAGGATTGACTGGTTTGATCTCCCTGCAGTCCAAAGGACCCTCAGGAGTCTTCTCCAGCACCACAGTTCAAAGGCATCCATTCTGCAGTGCTCAGCCTTCTTTACGGTCCAAATCTCGCATCTGGGGCCTTCCCTGGTGGCTCAGCTGGTAAAGAATCTACCTGCAATGTGGGAGACCTGGATTCAATCCCTGGGTTGGGAAGATCCCCTGGAGAAGGGAATGGCTGCCCACGCCAGTATTCTGGCCTATACAGTCCATGGGGTCACAAAAAGTCAGACACGACTGAGTGATTGTCACTAAAATCTGGACTGTACTGACTACTGGAAAAAGTCATAGCTTTCAACTATCCAGACCTTTGTCACCAAAGGGAGGGTGACTTAGGATCCCAACTGATGAACTTTGAAATCCACCCCCACACTGGCACAGACACCATGACTCCCTCTGGCTGCCAGCTAATGACTAGATCCAGAGGGGCCCCTAAGACAGAGCCATCCTAGGAGACAGACACCACTGATGTCCTGCATCACATTGAGACTCTCTAATGTCTCGGCTGAACCTTTCATAGATTGCATGGCAGTTCATGATGATTCATTCCACCTTCTATCTCTCTTTCACATTGTCTCATGGCACTGCAACTCTCTCAACCTTCCTGATTCATTCCCTCTTTTCTTTTACACAAGTATTGTCCCTAAAATAAAATCCTTGCATATTCAGTCCCATCTTGGTGCCTGTTTCACGGAGGACCCAGACTGATGCACTCATCTCAGCCAATTAACCATTTCAGAGAATTCTGTTCCAAGGACATACCCTCTGCCTTGGAAACAGTAGACTGACAACTCCATTTATGATTGCCAATCACAAAGCATCAATCCCACTTTATTAGATTTGTTAGAATAGGACACACAGAAAAAGGGGTCAGGATACACTACCCTAAAATATGCCACTTTGACCTAAGAAATACTTTGGCCTGAATGCAACTGAGAATCAACAGATGCAGAAAGAGTTCTCTGCCCTCATCCTATTCTGCCTAAAGGTAAAGCATAAATCTCTTTTTATGCAGATGGCATAAATTTTCCTTGTGACAGTATACCCCTCCCCCATACCAAGAAGAAGAAGGTGACACATTATTGGAGGCAAAGAGTCAGCCTGAGATAAGTCTGTACAAACAGACCTCACTAAAACAACTGTTGTTGCCCATTAGTTTCATCCCTATACTCCACAATGCACCAGTCTCTGAAGCCCATATCCCTTCTCTTTTGCTAAAAGGATTCATAAGCCCTCAAGCCTAGCCTCTTTGAGTTTCACTTATTTTCTGTGAACACCAGTGCAATTAAACAGAAATAAAACTTACATGTTTTTCTCCTGTTACTCTTTTTTGTTTGTTTGTTTAATTCTCACCCTCCCACCCCCAACTCTTGAACCTAAGAAAACAGAGGAATAGGTCTTTCTCCCTGACAAATACAAGAGGAGCATTGTACATTTTCAAATTTTAGACCCTGCTTCATTTACAGTCTGTATCACAGCCACTCTTTCTGAAAATTCTGCTTCTGGTACACACTCTTAGGGTTGTGACCTGATTTTTTCTGTCTTTCCCTTTGTGTCTTCAACCCGAGCCATGGAATCTGCTAAGAGATTTCCCCGGTGCTCACTGATCATCTCTCTGAACCTGTGAACTACGCTTTCTCCCAAGATTTCCTGACTGCTCTGTACATCTGAGGAATCACTTGTTCTTCTGCTCTATCTGAAATGTAATAGCTAAAAGTTCAAGCCCTGCTGTTAAACACACTTGACTTTGAATCTATCCCCCCAGTAACTGATACCTTTGGACTTACTACTAACAACCTCCCTGAGCCTCAGTTTGGCACCTGACTCCTAGAGTTATGAATAGTATTCAAGGAGAAATCATCCCGAAGGGCTTTACACAGAGGCTGACATCTAGTAAGTGTTCAATACATAATAACTCCTGCTATTATTCCCACCATTGCTACCTGGACAGACCAAGTACTATTATATCCTTCGAACAGCATCCTTTGTCTTGAAGCAAAATTAATTTCTCAGGTTGTCATCCTGCTCTCAGGGAATGGGTGATCAATACAATTCTAGCTACTGGTTTTCTCTGCTGCTAGTAGGCTAGATGCCCAAGTCCTAAGATGGAGTGCTCTCTTATCTCACAGGGCACTGCACATATAACCCCATCAAACTGGCTATGTGAAAGGTCTTTGAGAAATATCAACTAAAGTCACCTCAGAGCACACAGTGTGTCTTAATTCATCCAGTTCCCTTCAGTGTTCTGTAGGGTACCTGGCACTTTGTAGAGTTAGGAGATGTTGGATGGAGGAGCAATTTGCTGAGTACTTAGGGGAAGGAATGCTGCTTCGATTCTTGAGGGAATTTCAATATTCAAGATACTCCCAGATATCTCTGCTCATTTTCTGGCTGCACCAAAAGCGAGTGGGGTAATTTACACAAACAGTAATTTGTGGAAAGGAAATATGCATGCTGCCTTAAACAGCTCCCATTTCTTCTCTCAGTGAGTGCACTGCCTGTAAGAAGCAGGTATTTATCCTCTTCTGCAGGCTGTAAGTTTGACCATGGGGCTTAGTTAGGAAGTCCACTGGACTCTTAAGCTAAGATATATCCTCTGATACCATTTTAACAATTGTGTGACATTTTTACTTCCATATGCCTTACTGTTTGTCTTAATTCTCACTTTGTTTAGGATCTACACAGGAAAGAAGGGTCCTGTTTATTAGCCTCCTTTGAAGACTCCCAAGGCAAGATGTGTCAGAAGCCCCAAAATGGGTCTTTTCAAAAAGATACATACAACCCAATGTTCACGGTAGCACTATTTACAATAGCCGGGACATAGAAGCAACCTAAGTGTCCAACAACAGAGGAATAGACAAAGAGGATGTAGCCCATATATAAAATGGATTATTACTCAGGCATAAAAAGAAATGAAACAGCGTCATCTGCAGAAACGTGGACAGAACCAGAAACTGTCATAGTGACGTAAGTCAAAAAGAGAAAAACAAATATCATATAATATCACTTATATGTGATATCTAGAAAAATGGTAAAGATGAACTTACTTGCACAGCAGAAGGTGACAGCCACATGTAGAGAACAAACGCATGGATATCAAGGGAGGAAGAAAAGGGTGAGATGAACTGGGAGGTTGGGATTGATATACATACACCACCATGTATAAAATAGGTAATTAATCAGAACCTATTGTATAGAACAGAAAACTCTACTCAATGCTCTGTGGTGACCTAAATGGGAAGGAAATCTAATAAGGAGGGAATATGTGTTTTTGCATAACCGATTCACTTTGCTCTATAGCAGAAAACAGTGGTCCCCAAGCATTGCAGCTCCAGGAGCCAGTTGCAAGGATACCATCTTTCCATGGACTGTGGGGGTGGTGGTTTCGGGATAATTCAAATGCATTACATTTAGTGTGTGCGTTATTTCTATTACTCATATATCAGCTTCACCTCAAATCATCAGGCGTTATATCCCAGAGGGTAGGGACCTATTGTAAAGCACCTGTATCTCAATAAAAATTAATTTAAAAAACAAGCAAGCAAACAAACAAAAAAGTCTGCCCTTTGACCCAGATATTCTGAGTCTAGGAATTTAACCAAGAAAAAACTTCAGTAATTCAGTCAAAGATTTCTATAAAAAGTGCCCATCAGTATTTTAAAAACTATAAATGTTATTTAAAAATTAATCAATGAGTGAAGAATATGCTATTCCCATGTGATAAAATGGGATGTAATCCTACCAAATCATTTTTTTCCAAAGAGTGTTAATAAGATTGGGAAAATTCTTAGAGAACAATGCGAAGCGGAAAAAAACTGACACAAACACTATAAATATATGTAGAAACATACACACACAGTTGTTTAATCGCTCAGTCGTGTTCGACTCTGCAGCTCCATGGGCTGCCGCACACCAGGCTTCCCTGTCCTTCATCATCTCCCAGAGTTCACTCAAACACACACAGAGGCACACTTACACTTAAAAGATATATTGGCAGTATGTGTTCATCTTCTAGGAACAAACTAGCTTTGCTTATTTTTCCCAAGAGAGAAACCCGAGAACGGATGTCTACTGTGGCCATTTAGACTGAATCTCATTCCTACACTGATGGAAAAATGGCACCAGATTAAGGAAAGCAAGTCAGGAAGGGTTGAATTCTTCTGATTCTGTCTCCTACCTACTGTCCTGCTACGTCCTTTCCTCCACCTCGGAATCCATGTCTGAAGGAACTGGAATCATTGATCTCCAAGACCCTTTCACGTTCCAACATGTGAGGACCCATGATCTTATCACTATAAACTTGATGCTGAATCATTCAAGCCAGTTAAGCTAGAAGGCTGACAATTCTTTAGCAAATCTGATCTCTGTTGTCTAATTAAGTCACCGTAACACCCAATAGGCTAAACGCTGCAGTATTAGTTCTTCTAAACATTTTTCAAGTTACCAGGATGATTTAGAGAAATCATCCATAGCTCTGTACTTAACAATTTCCTTTTTCTGTTGCCCTCATTCTTTCTCACAAGTTTTTCTTCTGAAAATAGAGGAGGGAAAAGATGTTGGCTTTCTAATTTTTAAACACATTATCATTTAAAACCCTCAATGACTTTGTAAAAAAAAAAAAAAAAGCTTTATGGAATATTTCTTCCTGCAGATGCAAAGGCACTTAAAAAGCCATGCGAGAAAAAGGCATATAAAGAAAGAAAATTGGTATCATTTTGTATTTGTTTTTAAAAGAGGGGAAAATAATTATTTCTATTCAGTTGCTCAAGGAAATGCCATCATTTTTAATTTCTCATTGTTTCTTCTACTGACATAACACAACAAAATGATTTAGTTTTTTTGTTTGTTTGTTTTCTTTCTGCCTAATAATTTCATAAGCTCTAGTTGTTTCAGAAAGATATGACTCACTTCAGGTTGAGGCCTGCTGGATCCTTTCTCTCTGAAATGGGACATTATCTTATGATCACCTCAGCCCACACCTTTCAGACAAAAGAGGGACTTTAATAAAATAGAAATAACCATGACACTCTTTCCAGAAGAGAAGTCTTGTATCTCACTGTGTTTTAATTAAGCAATAAGTTACATGTCAAGAGCAATTACAGCCTTGAAGGTCAAAGCTTGCTTAATTAAAAAATTGGAAGAGCCTCTCCTTGTTCAACTATTTTGAAAGCACTAGAGACCTATAACATCTACTTGGGGAATCAAAGGAAATGAAGTCGTGGTCAAACAGGCTAATACTTTGCCTTGGAATTCAGACTAATGCTCCCTCCTGCTAGATAGCATTGGCCTCCACACAAGCCCATAAATTTGATACATAAATTGAATGTATGGCATTATGACCCAAGACAGCAAACAGGTAATGTTCTGAAAGTGCTATTAAATGGCAGAGAATTTCAGCTAGATTCTACGTTTCTGCTGGTAGAAAGCAAATGCTAAAAAATTGTTAAATCTTTGATGGGTCCTTATTCCCAGTATATTTTCATTTTTTCAGGCATGGTCCTAGAAGTGCTTTCATTAGAAATTTATCAGGAATTTAATGCAATAACACTCTATAGCCCTCTCCCAAATCAATGAATCAGAAACTCTGGGAATGGGCCCCTAGAATCTGCATTTTACTAAGTCCCCTAAGTGATTCTTATGTACAAAAAATTTGAGTAACTATGGATATAATGTATTTTTTTCTCATTTTATCAGTGAGATGAAATATCTCTGCTAAACACATCTGGGGTCAGAATTACAACCCATGCCTTCTCATTTCACGTTCATATTCTTTTCCACCAACCAATCAGACTACCCATGTAGTCTGAACTAGACTTTTTACATTTGGGTTAAGAGATATGTTTTGAATATTCTTGCCCTAAATGATATTATTTGTCACAATGATTAATAGTATTTCCACATTCAAGTTTTAAATGGTGTTAACCATGTTTGAGTATCACAATCCTGAGTACTATTCCTCTCAATCCATTCTATCCTCTTGTAATCATATTTTTATCATTAACATTTTCTGCTTCCTTGAATTTTAGCAATCTGAGCTATTCCTGAATTGAGAGACATTCATACCATCTCAAGATATTCCTACCATCATGCTCCTTTTGTAACTGGAACCCCTATTACCTAAATAACAAAAGCACCAAGATATAATTGTTCTCAAATATATATGCAACCCTGAATTACAGAAAGAATACAAACCTAAGAGTTAGATCTGGTTTCTAATCCTTTCTCAGTCACTAACTCACTTTAAGCAGGACATTTCCCATCTAAGCCTGCATTTTCTCTTTGGAAAAAGAAGAAACAATTCTTAAAAATAGGTTTCTTTTCAGTTCTTTCATGCTGTGAAGGAAAGCAGAAAAACCAGGACCCTATGCTGTCATTAACTCACATTGTTCTTAAGGAGTGTGAACAAGCAGGAGCTGCAAAACTATGTCAAGCTGCCAAAGAAACAACTGTCAATGCATTCTATTATTTGGCTGGAGAGGAGCTCCAGGAATTGTTGAGTTCCCTGTGGTTAGAGGGGAAGAAATGAATGAGCTCCTATAGGAGGTGTTAATGAGGTCCCAGGATTCGTGTGGGAGGGCAGAAGAGACTACTGGGGGGAAATATCTCTAGAGGATGTGGTCCAGGCTTTGCTCTTTCTGCAAAGGCTAAAGGGAGGAGGGTGGAAAAGGCTCTTCAGAGAAGCAGAGAACTTTGATTTGAAGTATAGGAAGCTCCACTTAGAACATGCTATGGCTAAACAACTCAACCTAATTATAGCATTCTCAAGTGACTCGGGAAGAAATGCACGTGTAAGATTGATGTTTCCTCAATAATTCCACAGTTAAGAAAAAAAAAAGAAAAGAGTAATAGAAACACGCCCCAGGTACCTAATTACCAATGAGACCTCATGACATGTCAGGGAAATCTGTAGACCTTTGGACTCTGGATTACAGTGTCACCTGCCACAATTTAAGCATGCTTTGATGCCTCTAAGACTCCTTTTCTTTCTCATAGATTGGAATTAGTACTGCCTTCCCTGTCTCTCTCAAATGATGGAAAAGGAAAAAAATCAGTATGAGAGGGTATGATGTAGTCATAATAAACTTATTATTCAAAAGGTAGAGACAAAAAAACAGATTCAGGAAATATATCGAATTTCAATCACTGCTCTTTCATTTTCCAGATGGGTGACCTTGAATGTGTTTCATTTGAAATTTCCATTCCTCTGTTTCTTATACAGGGAAAAAAAAGATCAGTAAGAAAAGCACTAGCTACTTTCCATGACTGTTTTGAAGACTACCTGAGATGAAGTACACTGTCTGGCTTCGGGTATGTCAGAATGAAGGCTATCCATTATATCATCACCACCATCACGGTTCTCATCACCATCATCACTGCTACATCATCCTTACACTCTGCTTACTTACACTGCTCTTATAAGAAAGTATGAAGGACACAAAAGAAAACAAATGTATGATCACTGCTTTGTCTTAGGTAACAGGCTCCTCTTAATGTTCTAGGGATAGAAAACTTGACCAAACTAACCAAGAGCCGAAAGGAGGAGCATCTAGAGGAGAACTGACAGACAGACCCAGAGCCTTCCTTCCTAGCAGTACAGGTGTGTCTTCATGACTGACTACTTGATAGGTTTACCGTATTGCTAACCATATCATTTTTCCTATGTATGCCTTTATATAATTTTTTTTACATCCTGTTACATTTTTATTGTGAAGCGTAACACAAACACAGATACAGATATTTAAAACATAAGTGGACAATTCAGTATACTAATGTAAACTAAAGGCATGTGTAGCCATAACCCAGATAAAGCAAGAGACAAGAACAGCACTCCAGAGTCACCCGCTTCCTTCTGCTATATTTCTAATTTAATTCCTTCTCTCCCATAGAAAAAAAACCACTCTCCTGAGTTTTATCTTATTCACTTCCTTGATTTTCTTTATCATTTTACTACTTAAGCATGCCTTTCCAAATACTATACAGTTTGGGGATTTTTAAATATTACTGTACTATGTAAATTCAATTTACACACTGTAATTTGCTCATTTAAAATGTACAAGTCAATGGCTTTAATACATTCACAGAGTTGTATAATCATCACTGAAACCAATTTTAAAAACATTTTCTTCACCCGAAAGGAAAGTCCATACTTATCACCAGTCATTTTCCATTTTCAATCAAATATCCTAGCCCTAGACAAAATAACCTACTTTCCTCATCTACATATAGAATTATTTATTCTGAACACTTCATAGAAGTGCTATCATACAATACACGGCCTTTCACGCCTGCTTTCTGTCACTCAGCAAAATGTCTTTATGGTTCATCCATGATGTACATACCTCAGTACTTCATCCCGTTTTACTGTTGAACAATATTCATTTGTATTTCCATATATATTATAATTCTCTTGTCAAGTTACACACATATGTATATACATATAAAAACTATTAGGATTTTGATTGGAATTTCACTGAATCTATAAGACACTTCGGTGATAATTCATATTTTCTGACATAATATTCCAATCCATGCTTATGGTATTTTCCTCCATTTATTTAGCTCTTCATTAAATTTTCTCAGTAATGTTCCACAATTATCTCTACAGGAATTTGGTATATCTCTTTGTAGATTTCATGCTAAGTACTTCATTCTTTTCAAAACTGCCCTAAATGATGTCTTTTTCAAAATTGTATTTTCACAATGTTTAATGCTGGTAAACAGAATGAAGTCAGTTTTTGTACACTGATTTTTGTATTCAGCAAATTAGATACAATCTTGAATTCTTTTTATAATATAAATTTATATGCAAATTAATATGCAATAATTTGTATGTAATTTATATGCTATATATTTGTAAATTACAAACTATATATAACATACATTATATATTATATAATGTAAATTATACTATAAATTATATAATTATGTTACAATAATTTATTGTAATTAATAATAATTTATATGTAAATCTAATAATTTATATGTAAATTATTTTGGATTGTCTACATATGTGATTAAATAATTCTTAATGATGGAAGTTATTTATTTCTAATCCTTATGTCTTTTTTTTCTTGCCTTAATGTACTGATCAGGATACCAGATGCAGTGTTAAGCAGAAGTCATAATATTGGAAAGGCTTACATTCTTCTAAGGAAATATCAAAGAAAAAAATTCAAGGTTTCACCATTAAGCATGACATCTGTTGTGATTTTTGTAAATATCTTTTATCATATGAAGAACATAACTACTGTTCTTAGTTTACTAGGAATTTTTATCCTGATTGGATGGTAAGCTTTATCAGATTTTCTCCTAATCTATTAACTTATTTTATCCATATTGTTAAATGTGATCAATTACACTGATTTAAAGATAAACAATATGACTTTAGTAAGATAAACTCAGCTTGATTATAATTGCATTATATTTTTTAAATAAATAATGCTGAATTCCATTTAATAGTATTTAGTTTAGAATTTATATAGATGTTCTTATATATATTTTGGATTGAAAGTAGTATGATGCTTTCATGATTTAGTATCATGTTTCATGATTATTAGTGTTTCGGGTCTTACCTTCCTCTTGGAGAGAAGCAGGAGCAATCAGTCATGAGCGCTTTATCAATTTAAAAAGTTACTTCAGAGAAACACTGTTTAGCTTTGTTGATTCTATTACATACTCACAGTTTAAAAAAATTAATTTCTACTGCTATCTTCTCTGCTTTGTGTTTATTTTACTATTCTTTTTTCTAATGTTTAGCTTCTTAATTTTTAGGCTTTTTTTACCTTCTACTATATACACTGATAGGCATGAACTTCCTTCTAATCTCTGTTTTAGCTATACCCATCAATTTTAAATTGTAGTGCTTTCCTGATTATTCATTTAAAATATGTTCTAATATTCATTATAATCTTTTCTTTAATCAAAAGAATATTCAGAAATATACTTCTTAATATCCAAATATATGTTATTGTCTATTAATTGTGTTGGGATCACAATAACTGCTCTATGTAATTTCAAACATTGAAATTTATTCAAATTTCCTTTGTGACCATTTTTTATAAATATTCTACATGTGCTTTAAAGAATATATGTTCTACACCATTTGAACTTAATATTCTATTTATAACTACTATGTCAACTTTTGGGGCTTCCCTGATAGCTCAGCTGGTAAAAGAATCTGCCTGCAATGCAGGAGACCTGGCTTCCATCCCTGGGTTGGGAAGATCCCCTGGAGAAGGTAAAGGCTACCCACTCTAATATTCTGGCCTGAGTATTCCACTGACTATATAGCCCATGGGGTCGCAAAAAAGTCAGACACGACTAAGCGACTTTCACTTTCATCCTGCACTCAGGACTCTGCCATAATGACACTGTTCAATTTGTCTAGATCCTAACTGATGTTTGATTTAATTATTCTATCAGTTATTAAAAGATATGTATTAAAATTGTCTGATTAGTTTTATATATTTGTCTACATCTCCTTGTATTTATATTGTTTCTTTGTATACTTTGAGAAAGTGTTATGATATGTATAAGATTGTTATGTCTTCCTGATGAATCAAACTTTTTAGTATTATGAAATGATCTTATCTCTAGCAAATCTTTTGCTGTAAGTAATTAATATGACCACACTAGCATTCTTTTAGTGAGTGTTTTCCAGTGTATTTTTTTCCCCCTTAATTTTCAGTCTCGATGTACCTTTATGCGTAGAATGCTGAGTTTTTGGAGAAATCCCAAATAAGTTTTTCTTTCCTGTTTTTTAATCTTCATTCTAATCTTTTTTTTTTTTTAACATCTACAGAGTGTTTAGATCCATTAAATGTAATGTACATTTCTGTGTGTTTTACATTTTCCTTCCTTGTTCTATGTTCTTTTCACTCTTCTCTGCCTTGTTTTGAGATTTGTTCAGGATTTTATATTTAATTTTTCCATAAGTTTGAAATACATACTCTTCTTCTATTGTGTATTACCCCAAAATTACCATTGTTTTTTACTCTCTTCATCCATGAAAAGACTTCAGCATACCTTAATGCCATATACCTCCTTCACTACTGATATGATACTGCTGTTGGATATGTGATCTCTATATTTTTGCATCCATGAGTGTAATCATTTATGCAATCAATATTCATATAGATTGACCTATAGGCTTATAAGTTTTAACTGCAAACCTCTGAGTTTCAAACTTTCAATTATTTTATATTTTGACAGGCAAAGTTATATAAACTTTATATTACTTATCACCTCCAATAAAATCTGATCAGTATGTCCCAACGGTCCACATTACTATCTCTACAGAGAAATGTGTGACTGTTCATTTAAAATGGAATAAAGACTATAAATAGGCTCAAGTCATTTCAGGTCAGGTTTACCTTACCTCAGGTAAGTTCAGACCAAATCTTGCTGTTCTCAGCAGGCTTGAGATTTGGAATTGTAGATAAGAGATTGTGGGGCTTCCTTGGTGGCTCAGCGGTAAAGAATCTGCCTGCAATGCCAGACACTTGATCCCTGGGTTGGGAAGATCCCCTGGAGAAGGAAATGTCAGCCCACTCCTGTAGTCTTGCTTGGGAAATCCCATAGACAGAGGAGCCTGGCTGGCTACAGTCCATGGGGCCACAAGAATCAGATACAACTTAGTGACTAAACCACCACCACATACAGTATCGGAGGCAGACTTTACAGAATATCTGGTTTGTAGACGCTTCACAAATGCTGTTACTTAATTTATCAGCAAGAATTTTTACATAACACTTTCTTTTTAGCTGGATGGTGGGATTTGGGGGTACTGAGTCCTTATCATTGCAAGTCCACCAGTCTAACAGGCACACATTCCTGTACCCAACATGCTTTTGCTGGAAAAACTGGAACAATGAGCTTGTGATGCTGGGTTAACTTCACAAACAGGTTCAGAGCAGGGGAGGCACCTGAACACACAGAGTCTCAGACTTAGTTACTTTCACATTATCCTGACTCTGAGAGTGGGAAGAAAATATGACAGCTGGATGAAAACAAGAGATTCAAACCAAACAACGAAGGGCAAACGACAGTCAAGGAACAAAAGAAAACCTTCCTCACAGACGAATGATGTGATGAAGATCCTGACAGGACCACTGGAGGGGAAGCAGACAAGGGGTGGTAACCAGCATCTACCTGTCTTGAATGGGGATATAAATAATCGGTTTCAGATGGAAGGGCTTTACAGCTTCATAGATTTTATGCAGAAATAAATTATTTTCAACATGGATTCAACATTTATTACATTAATTATACCATTATTCACATCTCTCTCCTAGAATGGTCTGACATGCATGCATTTTAAAATATGGATTTACAGAACTTCTTTTCATAAATCTCTCTTTTAAAAACCATTAGATATTTTGAAGGGAAAAGCCTTATTTTCTTAGTGGTTTCAAGTTTCCAGGCCCTAAAGAGGAAAGGACTGAAGAGGTAAATCTATCCTTGATAAACTCCTCAACTCACAACATCAAACAATCTTGGAGGTTAAAAGTGAACACTCTCTTTAAGAAAATCTCAATGAGACCTAAACAAATTGTTGCTGCCTTGTACAAGAATTCATTAACTGTATGAGAATTACTCACGCTATTTGGAGCCATTAGAATCAGAAAGACTGAAAAATAAGAAACCAATGCTGAAGCAAAACATCAAAGGATAAAATCACCTAACACTTCAACTGAAGCAGAGAAATGATTGCTTTCTTAAATTCTTGGTGGGAGAATGAAGTGTTATAATATAACCTTTTAGGAAATTAATCTGGCAGTATTGGTACAAATAAAAAAACAATTTGACATAGCAATATCACTTTTGGGAAATCTAGCCTATAAAAACAAAAGTGCCAGTACATGACATTCTGCATACATACATAATGTTTATTCTTTCAACAAGCATTTATTGAAGACCTACTCTGTGCCCATCATGAAAGATAGGCAAAGGTTCTGCTCTTACAAAGCTTGCATTCCAAGGGACAGAGAGGGATGATAAATATATAAGCAAAAGTATACGAGATAAATGTTATCTAGAGACTAAATAGAGTGATGTGATGATGTGCAACTTTGAAATGGGTGATAAAGAAAGGACCTTCTAAGCAGGTGACATTTAAGGTGAGACTTAACCAATAGGAATCTGGCCTTGAAAAACTGCAATGATGTTTATACTTGTGAAATCTGAAATAACCTGAACTGAAGCAACAAAGTGATGGTTAGATTAATTACCTTATGGAATGTCATATGTCTACTAAAATAATGCCTAAATAGCATTGCAAACTTAAACATACCTTAAAATTTAATTTCTCGTCTTGCTTTTAAAACTTCTGCTCAATTTGCAGTCTGTCTCCTTGAATGTATGGTGACTCTTCCATGAGTTTTTAGGATAAAAGCCTTGGTACCATCCTTGACTCTGCATTTTGTTTTACAACCCATATCTGATCCCTCAGCGAATCTGGAAACTCAACCTTGAAAATCTATCCAGAATGCTGTCACTTCTTGCCACGCCTACTTCCACCATCCTGTTCCAACCTCTCCTTCCTAGATTATTATAACGGCCTTCCAACTGGGCTGCCTTCTCAGACCCTTGTTACCCTTCAATCTGTTCTCAGCACAGCACCCAAAGTGATACTGTTAAATGTCAATCATGGCGTGCTATTTCTTGGATCAAAACCATTCAGTCTCTTTCAGAGCAAAATCCAAAGTCCTTACAAGGACTTTCAATGCCAAGCAGGGGCTGTTCCCCATCAGTACTCTCACCTCCATCCTTTCTAATCCATCCTTCCATCAGTCACTTTACCCCAGTTGTTACTTGAACATGCAAGGACACTCCCACCACAGGGACTGGGTACTTACTCTTCCCTTTCCCCAAATATGATGCTCTTCCCACTAAAGTCCTCACCAGTTACATCAAAATGCAACCATCAATACTTCTAACCCCACCTCTTACTTTATTTCTCTCCTTACTATGTATTTTACTCAATTTTTACTGTACATTGTCTCTCTCCCCATTATTAGACTACAAGTTCTAGGAAGGCCAAGTTTTGGAGAGGGGGGATTGTTTTTTAAAACTTCATTTTATATTAGGGTACAGTCGATTAACAATGTTTTGATAGTTTTAGGTGGATAGCAAAGGGACTCAGCTATCTATCCATTCTCCCCTAAACTTCCCTCCCAGCCAGGCTGCCACGTAACATCAGAACACCCTTGATGGTTATCTGGGACTTCCCAGCTGGCAACCAGTGTAAAGAACCCGCCTGCCAATGCTCCTGCATATAAGAGACATGGGCTCAGTCCCTGGGTGTGGAAGATCCCCTGGAGGAGGGCATGCAGCCCACTCAATTCTTTCCTGGAGAATCCCATAGACAGAGGAGCCTGGCAGGCTACAGTCCAGAGAGTCACAAAGAGTCGGATATGGCTGAAGCTACCTAGCCTGGCATGGCACATTGGTTATCCATTTTAAATATGTTTTGTAAAAGACATTCACAAAATTAAATTGATATATATGTACATATGTATGAGTTCATAGATTCTTGTGGGAGAATATAAATCAGACTATTCACATTGATTCCCTCAAGGGAGTAGAAGTAGAGGCAATGAGGCAGTTCACTATGGCTCTTCCTTAAGCATTTATGAATTAATGGACCTCTTATTATAAGGGTTACATTTGTGACCTTTTGAAAAAAAGCATTATAATTTAATTTTACATAAAACCCATTGATAATAGCAAGAAAATGGACTTAAACTCCTCAGATTCAAAGAGTAACACATTTATCTATTTTACCATTTTTATCTGTAAAAACTGGACACACATGAACATTCAGGATTGGTAGTTATTCACATAATCAAAGATCTGGGAATTTCAGTGGATTCTGGACTTCACAGAGCTAGAAGCCATGCCAGGCTTCTTCAGTAAAAACATAGCTCCTGCATCACAACTGTAATCTAAATAAAGATTGAACAAATCAACCCTCATCCGGAGGGGTGTGTTTCATATTCTGATTAATATTGGCATGAGTGAAGTGAAGTTGCTCAGTTGTGTCTGACTCTTTGTGACCCCATGGACTATAGCCTACCACGCTCCTCTGTCCATGGGATTTTCCAGGCAAGAGTACATTTCCTTCTCCAGAGGATCTTCCCAACCCAGGGACTGAACCTGGATCTCTTGCATTGTAGGCAGACGTTTTACCATCTGAGCCACCAGGGAAGTCCATAATATTGGCATTAGGGAAGCATTTAAGAAGACTGAAAACAAACAAAATACCATGTGTATACAGTCTTTCCTTATTTTGTTTTTGTTTTCCAAATGAAGCGGTATCAGAGACAGACAGAAACATAGATAAAGAGGGTGTGGGGCTGCACAGCAGACTCTTTGGCCTTCCCTGGGGAGTCTCTGAGACAGCTGAATGGAAGATTTAGAGGTCTGTGGAACCAGAAAGTTTACAAATCATGATGTGGGCAGGGTGAAGAGTAGAAATTCGCTAATAAAGGGTGACTTCACTAATAAAGTTGAAGAAATGCTTGAAATAAATAAGGCAAGATAAGTGTCTTCAACTATTTTAAGAAGCAAGTTGACTTTTATGTGAGCAGATGGTAAAGCGTCTGCCTGCAATGAGGGAGACCTGGGTTCGATCCCTGGGTTGGGAAGATCCCTTGGAGGAGGAAATATCAACCCACTCCAGTAGTCCTGACTTCCCTGGTGGCTTAGATGGTAAAGCGTCTGCCTACAATGCGGGAGACCCGGGTTCAATCCCTGGGTTGGGAAGATCTGGAGAAGGAAATGGCAACCCACTCCAGTATTCTTGCCTGGAGAATCCCATGGACAGAGGAGCCTGATAGGCTACAGTCCATGGGGTTGCAAAGAGTCGGACATGACTGAGCGACTTCATTTTCACTTTCACTTTCCAGTAGTCTTGCCTGGAAAATTCCACAGACAGAGTAGCCTGGTAGGCTACAATCCACGGGGTCACAAAGAGTCAGACACGACTGAGCGACTTCACTTTCACTTTTCTTTCAGAGAACATCAGTAAAATTAGTGAAGGGAAGGCTCAAGAAGGCAATTTGTTTGATATTAGGAAAAACAAACTGTTTGGAAACCAGAGTTGGCCAATAGTGGAATGAACGGCCAAGTACTGAGTTGACCAAGAAGTTTGTTCAGGTAGAAAACTCAGAACAAACTTTTTGGACAACCCATATAATAACAAACCTCCTAAGGAATTCAAGCAGAGATAGCACCTAGGTAACAAAGACAGAAGTACAATGCATGGCATCACTTACCCAGTGGGAGATTACATCATTAAGATCCCTTCTGATTTTCAGTTCTAGGAGTCCATGTACTCGGACTCTTTGACTACAAATGATAGAAACTCTTTTTGTTTGTTTGTTTTAAATGTGCACAATGGAAAACCTCCAATTAGATCCTATCTTCAGATATGGCTTAATTCAAGAATTTAAGGTTCTGTGTCTCTTATCTCCCTCCCTTGAATCTTTTTTTTTTTTTTCCCCTGAATTCTTAGGCAGTTTCAGTATGTCAGCAAAGGCCTTCAACAATCCCAAGGTATGTAATCCTCATACCTTGAAATCCTCAAGAGAGGAAAGAACTCTTTCCTCAATGACTCATGCAGGAGGATCTAGGGAGAAACCCTGACGATCTCAGTTTTGTTCATGTACAGCATTCATGTAGGTGGAACTCACTGTTTGGATAGTGGGTCGTGAGCCTGTACCTGTCACAGGCAAGGAAGGGCCATGTGAATGACAAATCCACCAGATTGAACTATACTGTGCAGAAAAGGAATCAAGATCCATTATATTCTGGAAAAAAGCACATAAAGCCAAAAAGTTTATTACATACATTTGATCACTTGAAGTGAAGAAGTGAAGTTGCTCAGTCGTGTCCGACTCTCTGCGACCCCACGGACTGTAGCCTACCATGCTCCTCCATCCATGGGATTTTCCAGGCAAGACTACTGGAGTGGGTTGCCATTTCCTTCTCCAGAGGATCTTCCCAACCCAGGGATCAAACCTGGGTCTTCTGCATTGTAGGCAGACGCTTTACCATTTGAGTCACCAGGGAAGTCTTTGATCACTTAGGTGAATTCAAAATGAGATAACAAAGAATATATAGTCACTTTGGCTCAGAGGGTAAAGAATCTGCATGAAAGCAGAAGACCTGGATTCAATCGCTGTGTTGGGAAGATATCCTGGAGAAGGGAATGGCTACCCACTCCAGGATTCTTGCCTAGGAAATCCCATGGACAGAGAGCCTAGAGGGCTATAGCCTATAGGGTTGCAAAGAGGCGGACACAACTTAGCAACTAACACTTGCACTTTCTTTTTCACTTCGCAGTCACCCTTTTGTACCTTACAATTAAGAAGGCACTTCCCTTGTAGCTCAGTTGGTAAAGACTGCCTGCAATTCAGGAGATCTGGGTTCTATCCCTCGGTTGGGAAAATCCCCTAGAGAAGGAAATGCAACCCATTCCAGTATCCTTGCCTAAAAAATCTTATGGACAGAGGAGCCTGGTGGGCTGCAGTCCACGGGGTCGCAAAGAGTCAGGCACAACTGAGCAACTAACACTTACTTACTTAAAAAAAAAAAAAAAAAAAAAGGAGAGAAGGCACTGAACCCTCTCACATGTTTTGGCTTAGAGAGCACTTTCCAGAATTAAGGGAGAAAATCATGCTGTTTTCACCACTGCACTGCAATGGGATGGTACTAGGATAAGGAGATGTGTGCTGTCACTGAATATGTTTCTATAACAGATGGGAATTGCTTTTTCTTGAAATAGCTACTGATGTGGGGATGTTAAGATTAGCTAGGGCAATGGTGTTCCATTTGGAGCAACTTGTATTATGATAATCAACCTACCAGAAGGAGCTGTTAGTCATCCTTTCCCTGTTTAGAGGCAGAGCTTTGCAAATGAAAGAGAACAATATACATGTAGGATATACGTACTGTGTATATGTTTTCTTTTCCCCTACATATAAGTAAGTGTAAGTGTTAGTCTCTCAGACGTGCCCGACTCTTTGCGACCTCATGGACTGCAGCCCAGGCTCCTCTGTCCATGAGATTTTCCAGGCAAGGATACTGGAGTGGGTTGCCATTTCTTTCTCCAGGGGATCTTCCCAAGCCAGGGATCCAAACCCCCTACATATATGCAGACATTTATAGACTATGACCAAAATGAATCTACATGTTTCTGAAAAAAGGCAGAAAAGCCTCATGAGCAAGAGCAAGGTTTGGGGACCACTCTGTTCACGTTCAGATCCTGACTCCATCACTTAACAGTGTATCTCATTTTTTTTTTCTCATCTACTGCTAATAATAGCAATCATCCCATAGATGATTCAACAGATTAAATGAGTTGACAGCTGAAAAAGAATTTTAAAAGATGCCTAGAACTCCATGAGTGCACAAGAAAGTTGGTGATTATTATTATAGTCACCAATTTTCTGTGTGACTTTACGTATCGCTTACAACCCCGGGGCCTCAGTTCCCTCTCCCCAAAAGCTGTGCAGGGGTTCCAAGGAGTGAAGTTCCCATGGAATTCTACCATGCTTTGTTTCACGCTGCTCAGAATATTTTCAATCTTGTGATTTTTCACTATGAACATATTAAACAGCAGCCGAAACAATTGTCTAGGCTTTCAGAAACAAGATATCCCTCCAAAAGATAAGCTAACAGACAAGGAAATTGGCCTAGTAATGAATCATTCTATTAAAAATCTGTATGCAATAGTTTGGAACCAAAGTAATTCTGTGAGTTTTTCAAAAAGGAGAAATATCAGAAATAGAGCATTTAATTTCTTGAGATGAATTAGGTCTTGATCAAGTAGTGTTTGTGACATGAATGGTACAAATATTCAAAGAGGAAGACAGGAAGAAAATGAAAACAAATTTTATAATGTTGCTTTGTAAAATAAATTCATCCTCACTTATTAATGGTTAATTCAAATGTCAGAAAATTGTGAGGTACAAACTTATTCTGGGCCCAGCTTACTTTATAGAGAAATAATTTAAAAATGGAAGATGATGGTTTCCAGAAGTTAAATTGCTGTGTATGTCACCAAGTTTACTTCTAACTTTCTTCCCATGAAGATGATTTGCTGGATATGAATGGAAACTTTCCCTTTTGGAATCCCCCATCTGTCACTGTATAAATTGGATTCAGAGAAAGTAATTTGGTTGCTGCAAATAGGATTTCAGCATCACAGGTAGGCCAGGCAGTAGAACAAGGCAATTCTCAGAAACGAAGACCCAGTTTCAGGAAACCAGCCGTTTTAGGGAAGAATGGGGAGAGAAACCTAGCAAATATTTTAACTCAAAGCCAAATTATCCTCAAACAAAACACAAGCATTTTGTGAATTTCCAAGAAGCATCCATTACCTCAGTGGTTGCTAATGGCTTTTAGCTGTTATGACGTCACTTAATATAGTTTAACAGCCATAGCTGAGAAAGGAGGACTAGACAGGGAAAACAGAAACCTACCTAATGATGGATATGTACAACACAGACGCAGCCTAGCTTGTTGACAGCCTGAGCAAATGGCAATACTTATTCCAGTGAGGCTTCTTGCCTGTATTTGGATTTAGAGCTACCAGGAAGGTAAAGCTGGAAAGAATTTTAGAAGACATCTAGTTCAATCCTTCATCTCAGGCGGGCGTGAATCTCCAACATAATAGTCCTCAAAAGCAGACTTTCATCTTGACTAGAATATGCCCAGTGGTATTTTCCAGAACAATTCATCACAACATTATGCAGGGTGGATTCTGAGAAAGTTCTTTTTAAAACGGAGTATAAATCGATCTCCTGGGAACTTTAACAATTTAATCCTAGATTTACCTCCTCAGAATGTCGCTATAATTACTAAAATACATTTATTCAGTAGCTGTTTATTAAACCGCTGTCACATGCAATCCACTCTTTTAATTTCCATCCCTGTATAGGGGATACTACAATTAAAAAAAAAAACAGTTGGTACCCTCAGCTGCTTACAGAGACAAAAGAGAGGGACGCAATTAGTTTCAGCACAGGTCAGTTTTATGGTACAAGCTACAAGGCAAATGCAAGCAAGACTTTATTATTTCAGTGGCGAGAGGAATCACTTCATCCTAAGGTCTACAGTGAAGACTTCTCAGAGGAAAGAGGATGGCAAAGTGATATCACAGAGGGACTCTAGAGCATGGTCAAGGCAAAGGTGAGAGGTTTTGGGTCTTGATGCCTCCTGGATTTTCAGCTTGTACGTTAAGATGGTGAATGCTGAAAATATTCTATCACCGCATATGGGCAGTTTTTGACATTTGGGCATGTCACCAACTGTGATAAAGCAGTAACAGATGGACTTCAACTTGGTTACTTCCTTGTCTGTGAAGAACAAAAGACGCTAAACTAGAAATGAGTTATTACATTCTCTACAGTTGCACTGTGAGCATATGTATGTGCATGTCTAATTACATGTTTTTGTTGGTGTATAATACATGTTTGCATGTATATGTGTGTAATGTATATATGTGTATATATTTATATATGTGCAGGTATTTACGCATATATATGTCTATAATGTGAGATGCTGCTAAACTGACAAAAAGTGACATCTCTTACCTTGTCAGTCATCTCTGGGTTTACTGGAACCTTTCCTGGAGGAGAACCAAGTGAGAAAGTCCCAGATGGATAGAGCTTTAGCAACTGATGTTTTATGCTCATCTATAATGGAGACTATTGGCCCCACTGATCTCAGGTGGCGGAAATGCAGTGGTGCCCACTTCAGGGGAACTAGGCAAGGCTCCAGCATAGCACCGAATTTGCTTCTGATTGCATGAGGAACTAGCCCTTTAGAGAAGGGGAAACTTGCATTTTAAACATGACAACTGTTATGCCTTTTGTATTTTCTGTAATTATTGCCTTTTTGTTCTCTGAGTATTAAAGTTCCTTTTGAAAATGTCAGCCTGTCTCAGCTGAGCAAAGGAAAACAAGAAAAGTTGTTTCAATTCATACATTTGCAATTTTTAAGGGGGAATAGCGGCTCCGTGGAGACTGATGTAGTAGAGGCCACAATAATCTAATGGAGAAGAAGCCCCCAGAGAAAAAAGGACATTTAAGGAAAAGAAGTTAGATGGGCCCATAACTAGCCACCCTATTCACAGAGACAATTGTCTGGACTTTTTTTTTTTATATTATCACATTATGAGATAGTCTATATTTCCCAACATTTTCAAAATTAAATGTTTTTATCAAGGAAAAATGCCTGTGCATTGTAGAAAAAGATAGAAGATGCAGTTAAGCATAAAACAAAAAATCAAAATGAGCAATATCTTCTCACCTGAACATTGGTAACCTTCTGGTTTTTTTCCCCTACCTTTTATTTGATAAATGTACATATCAACTCCGGGAGTTGGTGATGGACAGGGAGGCCTGGCGTACTGCAGGTCATGGGGTCACAAAGAGTTGGACACAACTGAGCGACTGAACTGAACTGAACTGTACATATCTTTTGGCACAAAAGTAGAACTAAATGGAATTTAGTATTTTTATTTATTTTACTTTTATTATACTATAAACCTGTTTCTATTGATGGCAGCATTTTTAGTGATGGCACAGCATTCTACAATGTATTTAACCACCTCTCAATTGTTAGGCACTTGGTTCCATTTTTATACATTTAATCTGACATTATGATAACTATTTTCATTAGAGAGAAGGGAGGGGAAGTCAGAAGGCACTTTGATAGCTCAAATCACTTCCATTCATCTAGACATTTTATTGTAGCTTCTGGGTCTACGTCAAGCACACCTTAGAGCCTGGGTGAGAGAACTCAAACGGGCAAATAGGAAGCACTTCTGACTTTGTGAGCCACACAGTCTCTATTAGAACTTCTCATCTCCACTGTTGTAGCACACACACAAAAGCAGTCATAAGAAGATGCATGAACAAATGAGCAAATGTTCAGTAAATCTTTAATTACGTAGGCAGACAACGTGTTGAATTTGGCCCATGCACCATGATTTGCCAGCCTCTGTGTTAGCAGTCACTTCTAATGCTCGAGTCTTACCTCCAGCCTGTATATAATCTGTTCTACAACTGGCTTAATGCATCCCAGTGCTCTTCTAGACTTGGAGAAAGCAAAGATGAACCAGACACAGATTCTGTCCTTGCGGAGCTTACCATTCAGTAACACTGACCTGAGAGCAAGATTCTAATAGGAATATGTTCAATCAAGTTTGCAGATACAGCTTTTAAAGTTGTCTCCAGAGTCAAGGATCATAGAAACATGACAATAATGGCCAGTAATACTTCCTCTACCTCAGTTAAACAGACTCCGTCTGGGAACCCTAATATGCAAAAGGAAGACACAGTAATTGAGCAGAAAGCAGAAGTCACAAACCTCTAGCACATTTCTTACATCTCACGAGGAACTCACAAGTGTGACTTTGAGCAGCACCTTTAACTTCTCTAAGTCTCAGTTTCCTCACCTGTAAAACAGGGATAACAATGACACTGAAAGAGGATTAAGTGAGGTGGTACACGAGAGGTATATTTCCCAGTACACAAGTAAGTTCACAATAAATATTAACTATTTTTTTTATTAGAGGAAAACAATTACATTTGGGCCCTTAGAAAAACAGATGCCTATAAAATTAGGCAAGATTCTTCACTCATGTCTTCACTAAACATTTTTAAGTTATTTTGTAAGAACGCATACAGTAGAAAGAACGTATTTGTCTGAGACAAGTCACAACAGAGGAAAGAAAGGAAAAATATAAAATTAGGTACCAGAACTCAAATCTGGAGATCCAAAGTCATTTATAATGACTTGCCTTATATTGCCTAATACATCACACATATAAAGATAACTTTGCATATACTGTCTCTGACCAAGATTGTGTACTTTCTCAAACTTCTCAATCCTGTCTGTTCCCCTCCCCCTACTCAGCTCTTGGATCTGATCCAGGAGCAGCCAGCAGCAGCACACATCATTCTCATGGTCATAAATCTCTGGCCATGTGCACCAGAGCCTCCCTGGGGGTGAGAGTCATGGGACTCCTGTGCCAGTTTGTACCCCCAACCCAAATGATGACTGTCCTCCAGTAACTACCAGGAGGGTAAAATCTCTCAAAGGGACAATCTTTTACAAGTGAGGGCCAAAGACAGGGTGAGCAGATACTGTGCTCACTCTTCCTCCATCTCTCAGGCCAGTCTGAGGTTTCAACCTAACCCCCCAAAAAGCATTAACACTCAAGTATGTGTTACATGTGAATTGTGTCTCAGACTCTACTGTCCAGGGAACCTAGGCTAAGACACACAGTACTTCATCTAATCCTCAGACAATCGGAACAGCAACCCTGTGATATAGATGACATTTCTTTTATAAATGAGGAAATGGCTTGCTTCCAGAGTGAAGAAGTTTAACCAGCAAATCAAAACTGGACCCAACACTTGACTCTTACTGAATGTCCATGACACTAACGGCACCCCACTCCAGTACTCTTGCCTGGAAAATCCCATGGATGGAGGAGCCTGGTAGGCTGCAGTCCATGCTAAGGGTCAGACATGACTGAGCGACTTCCCTTTCACTTTTCACTTTCATTGGAGAAGGAAATGGCAACCCACTCCAGTGTTCTTGCCTGGAGAATCCCAGGGACGGGAGAGCCTGGTGGGCTGCCGTCTATGGGGTCACACAGAGTCGGACATGACTAAAGTGACTTAGCAGCAGCAGCAGGCTGTTCATAACATCATGTGCTTCCAACTGGGTTTTATAAACCTTCAGGATGAAAAAGATACTACAGCTCACTCATTCGCTTCTCTTACCCTCATTTCATACCAACCCAGGGCTCAGAACCAGGGCTTAGAAAAAGTCAGTTTTCCACCCATTGTAAGGAAAAACCTTACTTTGGTCTATTTCCTGTGTGTTTTTCTTTACTACTCACACACATACTTCTGACAACATGTCTGGTCACCAAAGGTGGGGACAGTTTTCCCCACAATAAGCAAGTCTCTGACACCAGTTGGGGGTCATACAACTTAACTCAATTCTGATGCAATCTACTCAGAGACAGCATTAGACTTCACAAGTTTAGGGCTAAATCCAACATGACTGCCAGGGAGTTAGTGACTGGAGCAGCCTCAGCCCAGAAAGGACAGGAGTTTGTGGATGAACGCCTTGGCTTCCTTGTACCTGGTGAAGGTCAATTCTGAGATGTCATGTCTACACAGTCCCTCAAAGGGTCCCCAGCAGGACAGGTCCTACTTGCCCACACTGGCGATCCACTCATTCACAAGCCCCTTCTCAGTTCACTTCCATTGTCTCACTTACCAATCCCCTCACTGGACTTCCTAGGATAAACTCGAATATATACTCTATGTACCAAAATATTTGCCCCAGGACCAGTTTGACAGACCCCTATCTTGCTTCTTTCAGAGAAAAGTTTTTAAACTTAAAGGATAAGTCATGAGCTCCACTGCTAAACTCCAGGAGAGACAGGGCTGTTTTGATCCCTAGCTGGCACTCAGCAAAGCTTCTGGCATGTAGCAGATTTTGAATATTTGTTGAATGAAAAATTGATTGAAGCTGACTT
Organism: Capricornis sumatraensis; assembly: GCF_032405125.1. NCBI lineage: Eukaryota > Metazoa > Chordata > Mammalia > Artiodactyla > Bovidae > Capricornis > Capricornis sumatraensis. The sequence continues at coordinate 64,246,050 of NC_091077.1, forward strand.
GACCCAGCAATGCTCATGAAGAGCTTCCACAAAGTTACTTAACAAATCTAACACATTCAACAGATGTCAGTGGTTCCTCCCTTCTCTCTTATCCACTCCTCTTTGGGTCTGTTCCTAGTGGTTTTGGAGCAGCTGAACACAATCCAGAGTCTGAGTGACCTTTCCTCTAGATACATGCCTCCCATTTTCCCCACAACTCCAACCCCTCAGAAGTTTTAAATACTCCTCATTCTCTGAATTGCTGCTCTGTCTGCACTCACTTTTTAACATAAAAGCATGTTAGTGGCTACAGCAAACAAAACAAAATAAAAAGTTACATTGGTGCCAATCAATGCCTTATGAGGCACTCCATGATGCTTTAAAAAATTCATAAAGGATTCCTGAGTTTTTCCTCCCTTCTTCCTTCAAGATGTGTAGCCAAGTTTGTGATTTCTTATATGCCAGGAACACAAAAAGAAAGATCAAGTATTTGGAAAAAAACATGAAGTTCAATGAAGCACTATTTCATGAAATCTGGAAGAGGTTACAACACAGCTGGAGCAAAACTACCATGGTTTGCCAAAGAAGACTGCCTTGAAGAGTTCATACCTGCCATCTCCCGGTGTCAGGAAGCACTTCCAAAACACAAACAAAAACCTATCCCAGAAAGAAGCAGTCCTTACAGGTTGTTGTATCAGTAGGTGTCTTTTATCTGAGAAATCCAGAGGGAAGGAGCTTTGCATCTGGCCCTCTTGGTTTACAGATGAGTCATTCAAACAGAGAGATGGCCACTTGCTCAAAACACATGTGACACGTCATTGGCAGAGCTAAGGCCAGCCCCTTGCCCTTCTGAGCCTTCCTGATGTTTCTTGACTACATGCTGCCTCCTTAGCACTTGTCAACAGGGGGGGAAATAGTTATACAGGAGGAATGTAAGAATGCAGGTAACTGAATTTTGGTGATTCATTTCCCAGGGTTTATATCAGTTTATTTCAAGAATATGTTTATGAAATCAGCTGCACTTTCCCCCTAAACTAAAAGCCTTCTTAATTATGTATGCCTCATCCTATTTTGTCTAACAGTTTAGGGACCATGAATCTACTCAATATAGACCTTCTGGTTATGTCTTTTTCTGGGACTGTTTTTCCTGTCGACAAGCAGAGGAATTTGGACAAGTATAATCAGTAATGTGTACCTTAACTGGCAAATCCTATATTCCCTGCAGTTTGGGTGGCAGCTATCATTCGCAGTATGGGCTTTTCTTGTCCACTGTTGTTTGTCACTGTCTAATATGTATCACTAAATCATATTTCCTTCATCTGATACATACAGGATTGTCGCTGTGTTTGCTGAGTAGATGAATGGCTAGCTGGAAGGATATAAGATTGAAAGACTCTATATTCAGAAGAGGTAGACTTCTTATATTGAAATTGTGACTATAAATAATATTAGTACAGTCTAACAGAGAACTTCAATAATTGACATATAGGAAATGTAGCATCTTAGATTCACGTGTGTTAATTTGCATATTATCTTAATCTACACATTCATTCATTCACAAATTCATACTCCACTCATCTCTTTTATCTTTCCATTTAATCATTCATTTATCATTCTTTCCTTAATTGATCCACTCAGTTAACATTTATTGAGCATTAACTATATGATATTCCTTCACCAAACTAACTTACTTCTTAAATGATTTGCATGCTAAATTGAACAAACAAACAAAAAAAACAATAAAAACTTAACTGGTTTGACAAGAAAAGAAATGATAGTTCATGGCCTTCACAAAAGTCTAACACTAGTTCATTTCAGTTACTCAGACATGTCTGACTCTTTGTGACCATTAGTAAGCCAACATATGTCACTCAAGCTATGAATCAATGTCTATCATCATTATTATTTATAACAAAGCATCTGACAAACAAATATATTCTGGAACAAGAAACACATGGCAGAAAATTTTAGGTCAACTTTAGCCAAGGCACCTTAACAGTTGGAAGAGCTGACTGAATGGACTCCCTCTGCAGATATTCAGACCTAGACTGGATGACCACCCACAAGGGTTATTTCAGTTAGTTGTTCTTAATAATGCTGAGGTTATTAATTGCTTTAAGAGGTTAATAAAATATGCTGATCCTTTCTAAAGAAAAGCCTGCACACAAACACACAAACAAATGTTTGCTTATAAATTCAGAGAACCCATGATTACCAGCATTCCACTCATTCACTTTAAGCACACTTGCTCTGGGAAGAGCATCTGCTGAGAGGCTGGAATAATTGCCCTCTAAAAGACCTCAGAGCTATGAGAGGCCATATTTCCTCTAAGCAGGATGGATTTCTTTATTCCCTCTATCCCAATATAAATGCTTCTACACCTGGGATGAGTTACGAACCAACATATACATTTAATGAAGTGGGATTTTGGTTTGTTTTCTGAAGAGCATTTATTAAATAATGGAGCAATCTAACAATCAATAGCATCTCTGAAGAAAGTAAGGACAAAGCCTCTGCCTTCAAAAAGCTTGCAGTCAAAAATCTAAACCAATGGAAACAACTCAAGTATCCATCAACAAAAGAATAAAGAAGATGTGAGATATATTAAAAGGAATATTACTAGGCCAAAAGAAGAAGGAAATAGTGCCATTTGCAGCAATATGGATGGACCTAGAGATTATCATAGTAAGTGAAGTCAGTCAGAAAGAGAAAGACAAATACCATATCACTTATATGTATCTGAAACATGATACAAATGATTTACAAAACAGTTTCACAGACATAGAAAATAAGCATAGTTAACAAAGGGGAAGGGGGGAGAGACAGATAAATTAGGAATATGGGATTAACAGATATATACTCAATTGGTAAAAAGAGATAAACAACAAGGATTTACTGTATAGATCAGAGAACTAATATTCAACATCTTGTAATAATCTATAAAGGAAAAGAATCAACAAAAATTCAGGTATATCTCCAAATCACAATGCTGTATACCTAAAACTAATATAATATTATAAATCAACTATACTAAAAAAATATCTAGACCAATGTTTGTGAAGTAGACCATTAATCTAGCAAGTAATCCTCTGTGATGTAGACAGTTTTTAGAAGAAATAGATATCAGTAGAGGTAAGAGAAAAAGTTAAAAAAGTATTGAATGGAGCAAGTGGCTATGAATTGAATCTATGTAAGGGATTGGTAGGGTTGGAGAAGATCTAAAACATTTAACAATATTCTGCCCAATGGTACGGTTATGTGAGAAAGACAAATTGGTATTTAAATCTGCCAGCAATTTATTTTAGGTATAGGAGGTGAGTTACTAAAATTATCATTGAACTTCCAAAAATGATGGAATGGGGAAGGATGTCAGAAATCTGCTCTGCATTCTAGAGTGAAGCTAGAATGTGTTCTTCAAGCTGGCCTGCCCTTTGTTTTGAGAGACCACTTTGGTGAGTCACTGAGTCAGAGATATTTCAGGAAAGTATCCACTGATGGTTCTTAGAAAAGCCCAAAGCAGTGGCATATTCCAAATGTTTCAGGCAAAGCATTTTACTTATGAATATAAAAGGTGTCATTCATGGGGGGCAGTTTCCTCCCTGCAAAAGTTTATTATACTTTTACCAACAGCTACAATCTTCAGTCCCCTTTACGTTTGAGTCTAGATCAGAGTGGAGAAGACAGAAATGGGGTCTCTAATCTATGGAAGACCAATGGGCACCTCAAAGTGGCTTCAGACCAGGCTCCCAGGAGAGAGATTACCACTGAGAAATCTTCTGTGGGTGCCACAGTAGCGATATATTATAGCTACTATTCCCAGTATTTAATTTCACATATCTACCATCTTTGTACTGTAATTCTCTCTACTCCCTAGCTTTTCATTAAGTACTATCAATTCTACAATTTGACATTAGCTTTTTCTAAGAGAGGGACTTAATTCTTATCTCAGTGAAAATAGAGTACAGAGAGTGGCATGGTATGAAAAATGTTTTTTAGCTACAAGAGGGAACTTATGGATAAGTCCAGAGCAGGAGGTGATAAGCAGAAATCAGAGCAAGCATGAAAATTCCCCAAAGAGACTTAAAAAGGATCCTCAAGAAGGATAAGGTTCACTTGATGTTAGTGAAGTACTCAAGAGAAACATGACTCTTTGAGGACCTCTGAGCAGGAATGCAGTAAATATGCTTGTGGTCTGGGGGGAGTCAGAGTCCTAAGATGCTTTATAACTTAGAGGAGATATGCTCTCCTTGAAGTAATCTATGACTGTACCCCAAATACTATGAACCGTTAAACAAGATGTTGATGCATGGTAAGAATGTGGGCATGGGCTTCTCAGGTGGCTCAGTGGTAAAGAATCTGCCTACAAATGCAGGAGAGGCAGGTTTGATCCCTGAATCAGGAAGATACCCTGGAGAAGGAAATGGCAACCCACACCAGAATTCTTGCCTGGGATATCCCATGGAAAGAGGAACCTGGTAGGCTACAGACCATGAGGTTGCAAAAGAGCTGGGCATGACTGAGCAACTAAACAACAACAAAAGTAATTTGACAGTCAAGAAAAGGAGAACTGATTTTACAGGAAAATGATATTTTCTCTAAGAACACATTTTATATATACTAAGGAAAACACTTTGGAATGCCAGCTACATGTTTGATAATGATTAGATGTAATTAAACTTCAGCTCAGTTCAGTCGCTCAGTCGTGTCCGACTCTTTGCGACCCCAGGAATCGCAGTACGCCAGGCCTCCCTGTCCATCACCAACTCCTGGAGTTCACTCAGACTCACGCCCATCGAGTCAGTGATGCCATTCAGCCATCTCATCCTCTGTCGTCCCCTTCTTCTCCTGCCCTCAATCCCTCCTAGCATCAAAGTCTTTTTCAATGAGTCAACTCTTCACATGAGGTGGCCAAACTACTGGAGTTTCAGCTTTAGCATCATTCCTTCCAAAGAAATCCCAGGGTTGATCTCCTTCAGAACGGACTGGTTGGATCTCCTTGCAGTCCAAGGGACCCTCAAGAGTCTTCTCCAACACCACAGTTCAAAAGCATCAACTCTTCAGCACTCAGCTTTCTTCACAGTCCAACTCTCACATCCATACATGACTACTGGAAAAACTATAGCCTTGACTAGATGGACCTTAGTCGGCAAAGTAATATCTTTGCTTTTCAATATGCTATCTAGGTTGGTCATGACTTTTCTTCCAAGGAGTAAGCGTCTTTTAATTTCATGGCTGCAGTCACCATCTGCAGTGATTTTGGAGCCCCAAAAAATAAAGTCTGACACTGTTTCCACTGTTTCCCCATTTATTTCCCATGGAGTGATGGAACCAAATGCCATGATCTTCGTTTTCTGAATGTTGAGCTTTAAGCCAACTTTTTCAAACTCCTCTTTTACTTTCATAAAGAGGCTTTTAGTTCCTCTTCACTTTCTGCCATAAGGGTGGTGTCATCTGCATATCTGAGGTTATTGATATTTCTCCCAGCAATCTTGATACCAGCTTGTGCTTCTTCCAGTCCAGCGTTTCTCATGATGTACTCTGCATAGAAGTTAAATAAGCAGGGTGACAATATACAGCCTTGACATACTCCTTTTCCTATTTGGAAGCAGTCTGTTGTTCCATGTCCAGTTCTACCTGTTGTTTCCTGACCTGCATACAGATTTCTCAAGAGGCAGGTCAGGTGGTCTGGTATTCCCATCTCTTTCAGAATTTTCCACAGTTGATTGTGATCCACACAGTCAAAGGCTTTGGCATAGTCAATCAAGCAGAAATAGATGTTTTTCTGGAACTCTCTTGCTTTTTCCATGATCCAGTGGATGTTGGCAATTTGATCTCTGGTTCCTCTGCCTTTTCTAAAACCAGCTTGAACATCAGGGAGTTCATGGTTCACATATTGCTGAAGCCTGGCTTGGAGAATTTTGAGCATTACTTTACTAGGGTGTGAGATGAGAGCAATTGTGTGGTAGTTTGATCATTCTTTGGCATTTCCTTTCTTTGGGATTGGAATGAAAACTGACCTTTTCCAGTCCTGCAGTCACTGCTGAGTTTTCCCAATTTGCTGGCATATTGAGTGCAGCACTTTCACGGCATCATCTTTCAGGATTTGAAATAGCTCTACTGGAATTCCATCACCTCCGCTAGCTTTGTTCGTAGTGATGCTTTCTAAGGCCCACTTGACTTCACATTCCAAGATGTCTGGTTCTAGATGAGTGATCATACCACCGTGATTATCCGGGTCGTGAAGATCCTTTTTGTACAGTTCTTCTGTGTATTCTTGCCACCTCTTCTTAACATCTTCTGCTTGTGTTAGGTCCAGACCATTTCTGTCCTTTATCAAGCACATCTTTGCATGAAACCTTCCCTTGATATCTCTAATTTTCTTTAAGAGGTCTCTAGTCTTTCCCATTCTGTTGTTTTCCTCTATTTCTTTGCATTGACGCTGAAGAAGACTTTCTTATCTCTTCTTGCTATTCTTTGGAACTCTGCATTCAGATGCTTGTATCTTTCCTTTTCTCCTTTGCTTTTTACCTCTCTTCTTTTCACAGCTATTTGTAAGGCCTCCCCAGACAGCCATTTTGCTTTTTTGCATTTCTTTTCCATGGGGATGGTCTTGATTCCTGTCTGCTCTACAATGTCATGAACCTCATTCCATAGTTCATCAGGCACTCTATCTATCAGATCTAGGCCCTTAAATCTATTTCTCACTTCCACTGTATAATCATAAGGGATCTGACTTAGGTCATACCTGAATGGTCTAGCCGTTTTCCCAGCTTTCTTCAATTTAAGTCTGAATTTGGCAATAACGAGTTCATGATCTGAGTCACAGTCAGGTCCTGGTCTTGCTTTGTTGACTGTATAGAGCTTCTCCATCTTTTGCTGGAGAGAATATAATCAATCTGATTTTGGTGTTAACCATCTAGTGATATCCATGTGTAGAGTCTTCTCTTGTGTTGCTGGAAGAGGGTGTTTGCTATGACCAGTGCATTTTCTTGGCAAAACTCTATTAGTCTTTGCCCTCCTTCATTCCATATTCCAAGGCCAAATTTGCCTGGTACTCCAGGTGTTTCTTTTCTTCCTACTTTTGCATTCCAGTCCTCTATTATGAAAAGGACATCTTTTTTGGGTGTTAGTTCTAAAAGGTCTTGTAGGTCTTCATAGAACCGTTCAACTTCAGCTTCTTCAGCATTACTGGTTGGGGCATAGACTTGGATTACTGTGATAGTGAATGGTCTGCCTTGGAAACGAACAGAGATCTTTCTGTTGTTTTTGAGATTGCATCCAAGTACTGCATTTCAGACTCTTTTGTTGACCATGATGGCTACTCCATTTCTTCTGAGGGATTCCTGCCCACAGTAGTAGATATAATGGTCATCTGAATTAAATTCACCCATTCTGGTCCATTTTAGTTCACTGCAACATTCACTCTTGCCATCTCCTGTTTCACCACTTCCAATTTGCCTTGATCCATAGACCTGACATTCCAGGTTCCAATACAATATTGCTCTTTATGACATCCGACCTTGCTTCTATCACCAGTCACATCCACAGCTAGGTATTGTTTTTGCTTTGGCTCCATCCCTTCACTCTTTCTGGAGTTATTTCTCCACTGACCTCCAGTAGCATATTGGGCACCTACTGACCTGGGGAGTTCCTCTTTCAGTAACCTGTCATTTTGCCTTTTCATACTGTTCATGGGGTTCTCAAGGCAACAATACTGAAGTGGTTTGCCATTCCCTTCTCCAGTGGACCACATTCTGTCAGAGCTCTCCACCATGACCTGCCCGTCTTGGGTTGCCCCGCAGGCATGGCTTAGTTTCATTGAGTTAGACAAGGGTGTGGTCCTAGTGTGATTAGATTGACTAGATTTCTGTGAGTATGGGTTCAGTGTGCCTGCCCTCTGATGCCCTCTTGCAACACCTACCATTTTACTTGGGTTTCTCTTACCTTGGGCAAGACATACAATATTATGCTCTTTGAATCATTAGTTTTTGGTTCCAATGTTCTCCCAGCAAGTCAACAGATAATGTGGCTGCCCTAGAGAGCCTATTCTTTGAGGAAGGTTGTAAAGCCCTGGACACCTGGCTTAATGAAGAGTATTTTATCACTTTAGACTTCTACAGCATTAAAGCATGCCAAGAATTAAAACTAGAATTCATCCTAAGATAATCAGATATATATATAGACACACACACATACATATATATATATACACAAAAGTGGATGAACAAGAGTGTTCATCTTAAGTTTATCTATGACAGAGAAAAAACTGAAAACAAGCTAATATCTAATGTGTGGGATTCTTTCACTAAATTACAGCTTAGTCATATGATGAAATATAATATAGGCATTAAAAATTACATTGCATTAAAATGTTAATAAAGGCTATCATTAATCAAAATGATTATGACAGTTGTGGATGGTGTGTTTCTTGATTTTTTTTTGGTCATTGTTTTCGTTGCTTAGCAGGCAAAACAACAGAAGTTGTCTAAATTGATATAGAGAAGAATACTTGTGATCTGAGAAAAATCATTCCATATTTATAATTTAAAAAGGTAGTTATAAAAGTGTATTTGTAGGACAAGGCTGTCTAAAATATAGACATGTACAGAAAAAATTCAGAAGCACATAGTAAAATACTGCTAGGTAATTATTATACTTTAATTTCTCTTCTGTTGTATTTTTTTAGTTTTTTTCCACTGAACATGAGTTAATTTTTTAAGTTATTAAAAAAAAGTAAAATGAAGGAGTGGTAAATTTCACCAGTAGGGCATTTCTATTTTAACAAGGAGTCCTGTCTAAAGTTTTGGTACCAACATCCAGCAGTCCCATTTTAGCCCTTTGCAATGTTTTAGAAATGTTCAGCCATCATTTAGGGGAACAGTATTCTCTATCATCCAGTGAGAGGCCAAATTAGGTTTGTGGTGATATCTCCACTTGATGGTGTGGTTGCATATGTACTTGTATAATGTACATATGTATATAGTACATACAGTGACAACACTACCCTGATCCTCCCAAAAGCTTCCTGAAAGTGAATGTGTTAGTTGATTAGTTGTGTCCGACTCTCTGTCACCCCATGGACTGTAGCCTGCCAGGTTCCTCTGTCCATGGAATTCTCCAGGCAAGAATACTGGAGTGGGTAGCCATTCTCTTTTCCAGGCGATCTTCCCAACCCAGGGATCAAACCCAGGTTTCCTGCATTGCAGGTAGATTCTGTACTGTCTGAGCTGCCACAGAAGCCCAATAAGCTTCCTAAGGTTCAGTAATTCAGCAGAAAGAAGCTTCCAAATCTGTCAATGTCGATCATCTCCAAGACCAACACAAAATGTGCATAACGATAGCAAAAATGCCACAGACTATAGGCAAAAATAACAGTTGGACAAATTCAGCTAGTGTTGGTTTATGGATGTGGGATTTTTAAATTTTCAGCTTTAATGTGCATATGAATCCCCACTACTGCTCCAGCCCCCCTCAAAGCCTTTCATGTGCCCTCATACTTTCTTCAGCTCCTGTAACTCTTTTGCCCAGGAAAGTCCACTCCCTCCTTCTCTTCCATTCTCCTTTTGCCCAGGAAATCCCACTCTCCTCCCATTGTTTAATCCATGGTTTAAGGTCACTCAAGATAACACTGAGGGTATCAGGTGGAAAATCATGAAGAAAAAGTACTGGGCAATTTGAGGGGAATGAGTAAAGCACTTTTTCCTCCCTGCAAGCAAGGTTGAAGGAAAGAAACAAGAAAGCACAAAACTCTAAGTTCAACAACAGTTGGAGATCCAGGGTCTGTGGCACTCGAAGTTTACTCACTTATGCACTTGATTAACTTTAACAAAAATAATATACTGTTTATACTATAAATGAATGCTTTCAAATAGGAAAACAATTACAAGTGCAAGCAAAGCTTAAACAACTGCTGTAAAAACTGCAAAAGCTAGAAAAAACAGCATAGTTTCATTAATTGCCTCATGAAATGCTGTATCACTTTCTCCCTAAATTTTTGGTTGCATATTCTTTGACTGTTTTGTCAAATGATAGTGATTTGCTTCATAAATTGTTATTGGTGATGATATGTAAATTGGTTACCATTTAAATTGAAGTTGAGAAAACCCATAAGTATCTTTTTTTATTTACTTCAGTTCCATAACTTGTTTTAGGTAATGTCATATAAATGTTTAGGATGACTTTGAAATTATGATCAGAAAATGTTTACCACGTTTCTTTTAATGTGTCATGTAAGATTTGGAAGAATTTTCTACAGACTAGGTTTTTGGCTGTATATATTTCAAATCTTACTTCTCTGGGACCCAGTTACTTCTGTATCAGGCACTGTCAGACATGTCACAATTCAACTCTGGCCAGGCATTTTCTTATCGTGATGTCAGATGAACCAGTGCAGGAGGTTATAGGAGTACTTCTGGAAGCCATTCCTCTACCAGGAAGACTACCCACAGTAGTCTATTCACAGAAGTGACTGTGAACCATATAAAAATGATTCCCCACTAGTCATTTTCAAATATCTTTTGATGTTGATTTCTAACATAAATCCATAGTGATAAGAGAACAGACTCAGTATGATTTCAATACCTTTAGACCATGAAATCTTTGCACCTTGTTTTATGTCCCTGGATATGTTTCAGTGTCTCCTAGTTTATAGTCCATGGGAACTTGAACAGAATTTGTATCCTACTGTTGTGTGAAAATTGCATAATCTTAATTATGTTGAGTTGGTTCATGGTGCTTTTCAGGTCTACTATATCCTTCTACTTTTCTGTCTATTCATTCTATTAACTTTTGAGAGTTTGATATTAAAACTCCAACTAAAAATCTTAATTTATCTACTTAAAAATAATTGTAATATAGTGGAGCTATATGTAACTTTGCTCTGTATTTTCCAAGTCTCCTATAAATGTGTTGTCATACTTTTCAATGAAAGAAAAAGTTGATGTCCCACTCGATCCAAACTAAATATATAACCAACTCATGCTACCCTTAATGAGATTCCTCAAATTACCTGACACAGAGAAGTAGTACAAAGGTAAAGTGGAGTAGAAAGAGAAGGCTATCTTATTCCATATAAGTTGAAGTTGGCGTACGATACATTATCCAAATCTTAACAGCTAAAAACAATACCCATTTGTTAGCTCATAGTTCTTTAAGTCAGAAGTTCTCTAAAACTTCTGCTCAGGATATCACAAAGCTAAAATCAAGATGCCAGGCTGTGTCCACACTTGGAGCATCTGGGGAAAAATCTGCTTCCAAGTTGATTCAGGTTGTTGGCCGAATTTAGGAATTTACAGCTACAAGACTGGGGTCCTTGTTTCCTTAAAAGCTGTCAACTGAGGGTTTCCATCACTTCCTTAAAGGTGCCTGTGACCCTTACTTTGTGACCTCTTATTTGTGACCTTCTCCATCTTCACACCAGTGGTGATATATTAAATCACAAGCCTGCTTTAAATCTTTCTGCCTTCCTCTTCTGCCTCCAGTTGTAGAAAGTTCTCCATAGTTAAGGGCTTTTGTGATTAGATCAATCCCACCCTGAATTTCTAAATTAATGCCAATTCTGCAATACTATGATACTACATAATCATGAAGTAATATCTAATCATATTTACAGGCTCCAGGGATTAAGACATGCAATCTTGAGGATCATGTTTCAGTTCAGTTCAGTCGCTCAGTCATGTCCGATTCTTTGGGACCCCATGAATCACAGCACGCCAGGCTTCCCTGTCCATCACCAACTCCTGGAGTTAACTCAGACTCACGCCCATCGAGTAGTGATGCCATCCGGCCATCTCATCCTCGGTCGTCCCCTTCTCTTCCTGCCCCCAATCCCTCCCAGCATCAGAGTCTTTTACAATGAGTCAACTCTTCGCATGAAGTGACCAAAGTACTGGAATTTCAGCTTTAGCATCATTTCTTCCAACGAAATCCCAGGGTTGATCTCCTTCAGAATGGACTGGTTGGATCTCCTTGCAGTCCAAGGGACTCTCTAGAGTCTTCTCCAACACCACAGTTCAAAAGCATAAATTCTTCGGCGCTCAGCCTTCTTTACAGTCCAACTCTCACATCCATACATGGCCACAGGAAAAACCATAGCCTTGACTAGACAGACCTTAGTCGGCAAAGTAATGTCTCTGTTTTTGAATATACTGTCTAGGTTGGTCATAACTTTTCTTCCAAGGAGTAAGCGTCTTTTAATTTCATGGCTGCAGTCACCATCTGCAGTGATTTTGGAGCCCAAAAAAATAAAGTCAGCCACTGTTTCTACTGTTTCCCCATCTATTTCCCATGAAGTGATGGGACCGGATGCCATGATCTTCATTTTCTGAATGTTGAGCTTTAGGCCAACTTTTTCACTCTCCTCTTTCACTTTTATCAAGAGGCTTTTTAGTTCTTCTTCACTTTCTGCCATAAGGGTGGTGTCATCTGCATATCTGAGGTTATTGATATTTCTCCTGGCAATCTTGATTCCAGCTTGTGTTTCTTCCAGGCCAGCGTTTCTCATGATGTATTTTGCATATAAGTTAAATAAGCAGGGTGACAATATACAGCCTTGACGCACTCCTTTTCCTATTTGGAACCAGTTTGTTGTTCCATGTCCAGTTCTAACTGCTGCTTCCTGACCTGCATACAGATTTCTCAAGAGGCAGGTCAGGTGGTCTGGTATTCCCATCTCTTTCAGAATTTTCCACAGTTGATTGTGATCCACACAGTCAAAGGCTTTGGCATAGTCAATCAAGCAGAAATAGATGTTTTTCTGGAACTCTCTTGCTTTTTCCATGATCCAGCGGATATTGGCAATTTGATCTCTGGTTCCTCTGCCTTTTCTAAAACCAGCTTGAACATCAGGGAGTTCATGGTTCACATATTGCTGAAGCCTAGCTTGGAGAATTTTGAGCATTACTTTACTAGCATGTGAGATGAGTGCAATTGTGCAGTAGTTTGAACATTCTTTGGCATTGCCATTCTTTGGGATTGGAATGAAAACTGACCTTTTCCAGTCCTGTGGCCACTGCAGGATTCTATTAGGAGACATTATTTAACAAAGTATCCAAATACACGTGACCATATCAATACATTGACAGGGCCTGGAAGGGACCTGTACACGTGAAGGGCACTGAAAGATGAGGGCGTTATTACTAGAACCCAAAGAGTGTAGCTATCCAGAGCTGTGCTTAGCAGAGGGATGAAGCAATTACAGTGGCTCAGCATTAATGGAGCCTAAGGAATAAGCACCCCAGTTCCACTGTCTTAGGATCTACTTTCTGGTTCCTTCCATTCATTAAATCCACTGGAAATCGAAAAACAAAGGAGCCCATTGATACTATCAATGTCTATCAGGCTCCTTGGACACAAAGGAAGGTGAAGATACTCAAAAAACAGATCTGAAGACAAAATGAAAACATCCATCCCAATGGATCTCTTTCTCTAGTATTTTAGTTTCTACTGATGGATGCTATGGTGTTGGCACTCGTACTCTGCTTTCTAGTACTTGAATTATAGTATAAGTAGATAAGGACATTCCTACCTCCAGATTGTAAATTAAATAAGAGAGAAGGCATAAATCTTAATTTACTTTCACAACCCACAAGAACAATATTTTTTTGAACTCCTTAATAGCAGGATCTACATGAGATATTTTGTTAAATTCTTGACTGACAGCACTGTTTTTGGCACATAATTAAGGATATGATTTATCATCCAAACAGAGATACTTCTGCCAGTGTAAAGTGATGCTATTTATTGATGTAATTACATTGTTGTTATTGTTTACTTGCGAGGTCTCTTTTGTGACTTCATGGACTGTAGCCCACCAGGATCCTCTGTTCACAGCATTTTCCAGGCAAGAATATTGGAGAGGACTGCCATTTCCTTCTCCAGGAGATCTTCCCGACCCAGGAATCAAAGCCACATCTCCTTCATTGACAGGAGGATTCTTGACCACTAAGCCACCAGGGAAGCTTATACTGCATCAAAAAATATAAGCTGAGGGCAGCACAGATGAAGTAGGATATATGGTTACACAATTCACAATGAAAGATTTTAAAATATATAGATTAGTAAATGAAGGAAAGGGAAGAGGAAAAGCTTTACTGGAGTTGACTCATTAGAAAAGCCCCTGATGCTAGGAAAGATTGAAGACAGGAGGGGAAGGGGATGACAGAGGATGAGATGTTTGGATGGCATCATTGACTCGATCAACATGAGTTTGAGCAAGCTCTGAAGACAGTGAGGGACAGGACTGGCATGCTGCAGTCCATGGGATTGCAAAGAATTGGACACAACTGAGTGACTAAACAACAAAGTTTTACCGGAATGTTCCATTACTGCCCTGCATCCCTGTGCTCTCTTCCTGTGTCCTATTCTCTACTTCCTTGACTTTTATTACCAGCTATTTATCTCTATCCCAGACCTTTCTCCAGAGATTTACACTGCAATTTCTTAAGGACCATAAAATCTTTTAATCCAATATGTCCATAACTAAGGGTACTACTTTTTACTCATACTGTTCCCCTGTCTTTCCTATATTTGCAAATAACACCACAAACTGACTCCAAGAAGTAACTGACTTTAGTAATACTGGACACCTATCTTACCCCAATAACTTCCACTCAGTCAATTGTCAACCCATGTCATTCTGTCTCTTTCATTCTCTCTCATATTACTGTTACTACCCTTTCCAGGTGTCTATCAGATTCCCATTGTCCTACGTACTACTTCAGCTACTCAACTGGTCTCCAGCTTCTAATCTCTCACTTTCCCGGTCGAATTGTGACTCTAGGACTGAAAGCATTAGCCCATTGTACAAATGGCATCATAAAGTGTCTTTGATGAGTGGTGTGCTCACTCAGTTGTGTCCAACTCTTCGTGACCCTTTCTACTGTAGCCTGTCAGGATCCTCTGTCCATGGGACTTTTTCAGGCAAGAATACTGGAGTGGGTTGCCTTTTCCTCCTCCAAGGGAACTTCCCAACCAAGGGATCGACCCAGGGATCGAACCCGCCTCTCCTGCATCTCCGTCATTGGCAGGGGGATTCTTTACCACTGAGCCACTTGGGAAGCTCATGATAAGTGTGATGTCTGTAAAATGAAATCAAGCCTCCCCCACCTATGTTCAAGGGCTCTCATAACCTGACTCAATCCTATCTTGTCAACTTCACCCACCACTCTGTCCACCAGATATCCAAGGTCACCAAACTTCCCCTAATGTGTATTTACACTTTTGGACATCTAAAATTGCAAAGGATTCCTAGTTTTCTTTTTAGTGTTAACCTGGTACTGATATATAGGGTTTTCCAATTTCCATGGTGCAATACTGATTTACGGAAAATATGTGCACATTCTCAATATGTCAGCAAATTTGGAAAAGTCAGCAGTGGCCACAGGATTGGAAAAGGTCAGTTTTTATTCCAATTCCAAAGAGAGGTAACGCCAAAGAATGTTCAAACTACCACATAATTGCACTCATCTCACACGCTAGTAAAGTAATGCTCAAAATTCTCCAAGCCAGGCTTTAGCAATACATGAACTGTGAACTTCCAGAGGTTCAAGCTGCTTTTAGAAAAGGCAGAGAAACCAGAGATCAAATTGCCAACATCCGCTGGATCATGGAAAAAGCAAGAGAGTTCCAGAAAAACATCTATTTCTGCTTTATTGATTATGCCAAAGCCTTTGACTGTGTGGATCACAATAAACTGTGGAAAATTCTGAAAGAGATGGGAATACCAGACCACCTGACCTGCCTCTTGAGAAACCTATATGCAGGTCAGGAGCAACAGTTAGAACTGGACATGGAACAACAGACTGGTTCCAAATAGGAAAAGGATTACATCAAAGCTGTATATTGTCACCCTGCTTATTTAACTTGTATGCAGAGTACATCATGAGAAACGCTGGACTGGAAGAAGCACAAGCTGGAATCAAGATTGCCAGGAGAAATATCAATAACCTCAGATATGCAGATGACACCACCCTTATGGCAGAAAGTGAAGAAGAACTAAAAAGCCTCCTGTTGAAAGTGAAAGAGGAGAGTGAAAAGGTTGGCTTAAAGCTCAGCATTCAGAAAACGAAGATCATGGCATCCGGTCCCATCACTTCATGGCAAATAGATGGGGAAACAGTGGCTGACTTTATTTTTTTGGGCTCCAAAATCACTGCAGATGGTGACTGCAGTCATGAAATTAAAAGATGCTTACTCCTTGGAAGAAAAGTTATGACCAACCTAGATAGCATATTCAAAAGCAGAGACATTACTTTGCCAACAAAGGTCTGTCTAGTCAAGGCTATGGTTTTTCCAGTAGTCATGTATGGATGTGAGAGTTGGACTATAAAGAAAGCTGAGTGCTGAAGAGTTGATGCTTTTGAACTGTGGTATTGGAGAAGACTCTAGAGAGTCCCTTGGACTGCAAGGAGATCCAACCAGTCTACCCTAAAGAAGATTAGTCCTGGGTGTTCATTGGAAGGACTGATGTTAAAGGTGAAACGCCAATACTTTGGCCACCTGATGCAAAGAGCTGACTCATTTGAAAGGACCCTGATGCTCAGAAAGATTGAGGGCAGTAGGAAAAGGGGAAGACAGGATGAGATGGTTGGATGGCATCAATGACTCGATGGACATGGGTTTGGGTGGACCCTGGGAGTTGATGTTGGGCAGGGAGGCCTGGTGTGCAGTGGATCATGGGGTCACAAAGAGTCAGACACGACTGAGTGACTGAACTGAGCTGAGCTGTACACGTTCAGCTCTCAGGAGTGAGCCCCAGCATTTAACAACTCCCCTTGTCTGCTTGTAGAAGTCTTACACATTCTTCAAGGGTCAGATCAAGTGACTGCATCTTCTAGGATATTCCTGTGTTTCCACTTTTCATCCCAACTCCAGATCATTTAGAATTACCTTAGCCCTCTTAACATGACTTGCATAGATTTATAGCACATTTTTCATTCTATCTTAAATCTTAGCAAGCAGGTGAGCTAACAATAAATCTCATCTAAAATGCATGAGGGTTTCTTCCCTGACACATTGTACTCTGCATTGCTCAAGTCAACAGCCTTCCTAAAGAGCAGCTCTGCTTTAGATTTAGGACTATTTCACTACCACAGTTGGACTTTTATTATTTTGTGAAGAAATCTTAAGATACAACATGCTGCTGCTAAGTTGTTTCAGTCGTGTCCGACCCCATGCAACCCCAGAGATGGCAGCCCACCAGGCTCCATCGTCCCTGGGATTCTCCAGGCAAGAACACTGGAGTAGGTTGCCATTTCCCTCTCCAATGCATAAAAGTGAAAAGTGAAAGAAGTCGCTCAGTCGTGTCCAACTCTTTGCAACCCCATGGAGGAGCCTACCAGGCTCCTCCGTCCATGGGATTTTCCAGGCAAGAGTACTGGAGTGGGGTGCCATTGCCTTCTCCAAAGATACCACATAAACTGTGCACATTTCCTCTAGCCTTTCATTCTGTGCCTTAGAGTCAAGGGCCATGATACAAAGGCCCATGAGGCCAAAGAACTTGTCTTCAGAATCATGGGATCCTACCGACTCAGGAACTCTGAATCACAGGAGTGAGCAAAATGATCTGAAACTCAGCCCACAAAAATGATTTTTCCCTAAACTTGTATAGAGCAGGTCACCTCGCTCATGTAACACTTCATATCATCCAAAGAGTGTACGTTCAAAGATCAACAGATCTGAATTAAAAGCCCTGGCTCTATCACATCCTGTCTGTGTGACTTTAGAAAAGTTACTTACTCTATCTGTGCTTCCATTTCCTCATGAATAAAACAGAAGCAGTAATTCTTAACTCACAGAACCACTGTAGAATTAAAGAAAATAATGTTTATAAAGTGTTTAATAGAGTAAGTAGGGCTTCTCTGGTTGCTTAGATGATAAAGAATCTGCCTGCAATGCAGGAGACCTGGGTTCAATCCCTGGGTCAGGAAGACCCCTGGAGAAGGGAATGGCAACCCACTCCAGTATTCTGGCCTGGAGAATCCCAAGGACAAAGGAGCCTGGTGGACTGCAGTCCACGAGGTCGTAAAGAATCAGACACAGCTGAGAAACTAACACTTTCAATTTCAGTACAATAACTAGGCCCCTACTCAGTTCAGTGGAGGTCACGGTAGTAATTATATAATATATAATTATTATAGTATTATAATCAAGTATAATTATATTATTATTATTATATAATTATTATAGTATTAATATAATTAATGGCTTTTATAATTCATACCCAATATTAACAACTCCAATGTGAAAAAGTATTATTCATTTTCTCCTCATGACTATATCATACCTGTCCTGGCATCAAGGAGCATCTGTGAAACAAGCATGTACGTTACATTTTTTCTCATGATTCTTAAGCATCATTGTGTAATCTCTGTGGTCAATGTACAGGTGGAAGGTATAGTCTATTAAGTCCATTAACTCATGTCCATTAAGCTGGTGATGCCATCCAACCATCTCATCCTCTGTCTTCCCCTTCTCTTCCAACCTTCAATCATCCCCAGCATCAGGGGCTTTTCAAATGAGTCAGTTCTTCACATCAGGTAGTCAAAGTATTGGAGTTTCAGCTTCAGCATCAGTCCTTCCAGTGAATATTCAGGACTGATTTCCTTTAAGATGGAATGGCTGGATCTTCCTGCAGTCCAAGGGACTCTCAAGAATCTTCTCCAATACCACATTCATTTTCTGAATGTTGAGCTTTAAGCCAACTTTTCCACTCTCCTCTTTCACTTTCATCAAGAGGCTTTTTAGTTCCTCTTCACTATCTCCATAAGGGTGGTGTCATCTGCATATCTGAGGTTATTGATATTTCTCCTGGCAATCTTGATTCCAGCTTGTGCTTCCTCCAGCCCAGCATTTCTCATGAGGTACTCTGCATAGAAGTTAAATAAGCAGGGTGACAATATTCAGCCTTGACTTATTCCTTTCCCTATTTGGAACCAGTCTGTTGTCCATGTCCAGCTCTAACTGTTGCTTACTGACCTGCATACAGATTTCTCAAGAGGCAGGTCAGGTGGTCTGATATTCCATCTCTTGAAGAATTTTCCACAGTTTGTTGTGATCCGCACAGTAAAAGGCTCTGGCATAGTCAGTAAGGCAGAAGTAGACCTTTTTCTGGAACTGTCTTGCTTTTTTGATGATCCAACAGATGCTGGCAATTTGATCTCTGCTTCCTCTGCCTTTTCTAAATCCAGCTTGAACATTCGGAAGTTCACGGTTCATGTACTGTTGAAGCCTGGCTTGAAAAATTTTGAGCATTACTTTACTCAGTGCAATTGTGAGGTAGTTTGAGCATTCTTTGGCATGGCTTTTCTTTGAAACTGGAATGAACACTAACCTTTTCCAGTCCTGTGGCCACTGCTGAGTTTCCAAATTTGCTGGCATATTGAGTGCAGCACTTTCACGGCATCATCTTTTAGGATTTGAAATAGCTTAGCTAGAATTCAATCACCTCTACTAGCTTTGTTCATAATGATGATTCCTAAGGCCCACTTGACCTCATATTCCAGGATGTCTGGCTCTAGGTAAGTGATCATACCATCGTGATTATCTGGGTTGTGAAGATCTTTTTTGTATAGTTCTTCTGTGTATTCTTGCCACCTCTTCTTAATATCTTCTGTTTCTGTTAGGACCATACTATTTCTGTCTTTTATTGTGCCCATCTTTGCGTGAAATGTTCCCTTGCTATCTCCAATTTTCTTGAAGAGATCTCTCGTCTTTCCCACTCTATTGTTTTCCTCTGTTTTTTTGCATTGATCACTGAGGAAGGCTTTCTTATCTCTCCTTGTTATTCTTTGGAACTCTGCATTCAAATGGGTATATCTTTCGTTTTTCCTTTGCTTTTCGCTTCTCTTCTCTTTCAGCTATTTGTAAGGCCTCTTCAGACAACCATTTTGCCTTTTTACATTTCTTTTTCTTGGGGATGGTCTTGATCATTTCCTCCTGTACAATGTCACGAACCTCCATCCATAGTTCTTCAGGCACTCTTGTCTATCACATCTAGTCCCTTAAATCTGTTTCTCACTTCCACTGTATAATTGTAAGGGATTTGATTTAGGTCATATGTGAATGGTGTAGTGGTCTTCCCTACATTCTTCAATTTATGTCTGAGTTTGGCAGTAAGAAGTTCATAATCTGAGCCACAGTCAGCTCCCAGTCATGTTTTTGCTGACTGTATAGAGCTTCTCCATCTTTGGCTGCAAAGAACATAACCAATCTGATTTCGGTGTTGACCATCTGGTGATGTCCATGTGTAGAGTCTTCTCTTGTGTTGTTGGAAGAGAGTGTTTGCTATGACCAGTGCATTCTCTTTGCAAAACTCTATTAGCTTTCGCCCTGCTTCATTCATTCTCCAAGGCCAAATTTGCCTGCTACTCCAGGTATTTCTTGACTTCCTACTTTTGCATTCCAGTCCCCTGTAATGAAATGCACATCTTTTTGGGGTGTTAGTTCTAGAAGTTCTTGTAGGCCTTCATAGAATTGTTCAACTTCAACTTCTTCAGCATTACTGGTCAGGGCATTGACTTGGATTACTATGATCTTAAATGGTTTGCCTTGGAAAGGAACAGAGATCATTCTGTCGTTTTGGAAACAGCATCCAAGTCCTGCATTTTGGACTTTTCTGTTGACTCTGAGGGCTGCACCATTTCTTCTAAGGAATTTTTACCAACAGTAGTAAATATAATGGTCATCTTGTTCACTCTTGCCATCTCTTATTTGACCACTTCCAATTTGCCTCAATTCATGGACCTAACATTCCAGGTTCCTATGTAATATTGCTCTTTACAGCATCAGACTTTACCTCCATTACCACTCACATCCACAGCTGGGTGTTGTTTTTGCTTTGGCTTCATCACCTCATTCTTTCTGGGGTTATTTCTCCACTTGTCTCCAGTAGCATATTGGCACCTACCGACCTGGGGAATTCATCTTCCAGTGTCCTATCTTTTTGCCTTTTCATACTGTTCATGGGGTTCTCAAGGCAAGACGACTAAAGTGGTTTGCAATTCCCTTCTCCAGTGAACCACGTTTTGTCAGAACTCTCCACCATGACCCGTCCGTCTTGGGTGGCCCTACATGGCATGGCTCATACTTTCATTGAGTTAGACAAGGCTGTGGTCCATGTGATCAGATTGTTTAGTTTTTTGTGATTGTGGTTTTCATTCTGTCTGCCCTTTGATGGAGAAGGATAAGAGGCTTATGGAAGCTTCCTAATGGGAGAGACTGACTAAGGGGGAAACTGGGTCTTGTTCTGATGGGTGGGACCGTGCTCAGTAAATCTTTAATCCAATATTCTGTTGATGAGCAGGCTTGTGTTCCCTCCCTGCTATTTGACCTGAGGCCAAACTATGGTGGAGGTGATGAAGACAATGGTGACCTCCTTCAAAAGGTCCCGTGCACACCCCCAACCCTGTAGGAGGCCACTGCTGACCCACGCCTCCTCCAGAGATGCCTGGACACTCATAGCCAAGTCTGGGTCAGTCTCTTGTGGGGTCACTGCTCCTTTCTCCTGGGTCTTGGTGCACACAAGGTTTTGTTTGTGCCCTCCAAGAGTCTGTTTCCATTCCTGTTTAAGTTCTGGCAGCTCTATGGTGGGGATAATGGGGCCCTCCTCCAAGTGGGCTTATGCCACACCCAGGTCTACTGCACCCAGAGCCCCTGCCCCTGCAGCAGTCCAGTGCTGACCTGTACCTCCTCAGGAGACACTCAAACACAGTTCTGTCTCAGTCTCTGTGGGATATCTGGGTCCTGGTGCACACAAGGTTTGTTTGAACCCTCTGAGCCTCTCTGGCGTGTATGGGGTTTGATTCTAAATGCATTTTTGTCCCTCCTACCATCTTTCTGGAGCTTCTCCTTTGCCCTTGGACCTGGGGTATCTCCTCAAAGTCACTCCAGCACCATGCAGCCTCCACTCCAGCACCACATAGACGCCACTCAAGTGCCGCACAGCCGTAGTAGTACAATGTTCAAACTACCACACAATTGCACTCATTTCACATGCTAGTAAGGTAATGTTCAAAATCCTTCAAGCTAGGCTTCAACAGTATGTGAACTGAGAACTTCCAGATGTACAAGCTGGATTTACAAAAGGCAGAGGAACCAGAGATCAAATTGGCAACATCCACTAGATCAAAAGGGGGGGGGGGTGGGCGGTGGGCAGGGGAGAATTCCGGAAAAACATCTATTTCTGCTTCAGTGAATATGCTAAAGACTTTGACTGTGTGGATCACAACAAACTGAAAATTTTTTATAGAAATAGGAACACCAGAACACCTTACATCCCTCCTGAGAAACCTGTATTCAGGTCAAGAAGCAATAGTTAGAACCAGACATAGAACAACAAACTGGTTCAACATTAGGAAAAAGAGTATATCAAGGCTGTATATTGTCACCCTGCTTATTCAACTTATATGCAGAGTACATCATTTGACATGCCATGGATGAAGCTCAAGATGGAATTAAGATTGCCAGGAGAAATATCAATAACCTCAGATATGCAGATGACACCTCCCTAAAGGCAAAAAGTGAAGAGGAACTAAAGACTTCTTGATGAAGGTGAAAAAGGAGAGTGAAAAAGCTGATTTAAAACTCAATATTTAAAAAATTAAGATGATGGTATCCAGTCCCATCCCTTCATGTCAAATAGATGGGGAAGAAGTGAAAAGAGTGACAGATTTTATTTTCTTGGGCTCCAAAATCACTGCAGACAGTGACTGCAGCCATGAAATCAAAAGATGCTTGCTTCTTGGAAGAAAAGCTATGACAAACCTAGACAGCATATTAAAAAGCATAGACATAACGTTGCTGACAAAGGTCAGTCTAGTCAAAGCTATGGTTTTTCCAGTCATCAGGTATGGATGGATATGAAAGTTGGATGATAAAGAAGGCTGAGAGCCAAAGAATTGATGCTTCAAACTGTGGTGCTGGAGAAAACTCAGGAATGTTCCTTAAACAAGGAGATCAAAGCAGTCAATCCTAAAGGAATTCAGTCCCGAATATTCATTGGAAGGAATAGTGCTGAACCTGAAGCTCCAATACTTTGGCCACCTGGTGGGAAGAGCCAACTCATTAGAAAAGACCACGATGCTGGGAAAGACAGAAGGCAGGAGGAGCAGGGGACCACAGGGATGAGATGTTTGGATGACATCACTGATTCAATGTACATGAGTCTGAGCAAACTCTGGGAGATAGAGTCAGGAAAGCCTGGTGTGCTGCAGTCCATAGAGTCACAAAGAGTAGGACATGACTGAGTGACTGAACAGCAACAACAAAATTGTATGTGTATGCACATATGAAGAGAAACTTTACCAAAAAGTATTTTAGATTAATGTAACATATATCCCCGGAGAAGGCAATGGCACCCCACTCCAGTACTCTTGCCTGGAGAATCCCATGGATGGAGGAGCTTGGTGGGCTGCAGTCCATGGGGTCGCTAAGAGTCGGATACGACTGAGCGACTTCACTTTCACTTTTCACTTTCCTGCATTGGAGAAGGAAATGGCAACCCACTCCAGTGTTCTTGCCTGGAGAATCCCAGGGACACAGGAGCCTGGTGGGTTACCGTTCATGGGGTTGCACAGTGTCAGACACGACTGAAGCACCTTAGTAGCAGCAGCAGCAACATATATTCCTATCAGATGAAACTAATAAATTAACTGCAGCAAGAGGAAAGTATCCTCAAAATCTGAGCTGAGATGTTTGACTTCATTATGATGCCTCCCTCTTCACCATGTCAGGTATATGTATAGAGGATGGTCATCTGAATTCCACTAAAAGAAGCAGGACCCATAGAGGAGAAAAAATCTTATTGGATCAACTAATGATTCAAGTGGGGATTAAAAAAGAGTCTGTTCTTTCAAAACCAGTGTTTTCTACCTTTAGACCACTTCTGAAAAGCTAGCTGCAGGTTTTCCTGATAGAGTGAATAAATAGAAGAGCATCTTCCTATAACTTTCCTGATGAGGGTTTATTTTCATGAGCAAGTGTCCTCAGTACACCATTAGCCCTGGTATCACAGTTTTCAAAAATAAACAGCTCCAAACTTCAACTGGTTTGAAACTAACATCATTTTTGGCAGATACCCTCTCTAACACCTCGAAACACTGAGTTGGCTCAATGCTAACAACCCCCCGGAACAGATCAATTCATTTGATCTTTAATACCTTTCACAACTAGTTTATCTCTGAGAGTTTACCATGGTGTCACAATATTCAAAGTTTGGTGTTATTAAAATTTGCTACTGAGGTATATTTAAATGATCATGTTCGATGATGAGAACCCCTTCCTGGGAAAATATTTTAGGCCCACAGTTCTTAATCTTGGCCACATGTTAGAATTATTTTGCAAGCTTTTGAAAAATCTCATTTCCCATCCTGCATCACACACCAGTTAAATAAGACTCTGCAGTAATGGGACCCAGATATGAGTATTTTTTTGAAGAAACCCAGGTGAATCAAAAACAACTGCTCTAGTTTAATCATGGCCATAGTCAGTGGAAGCTCTTCTCAAACATTTTTATTTATTTGTGGCAGGGCAGATTTTATCAAATAAAATTATAAATTAATGTGATAGGCTCTTAGGTAATCCTGTCCTCTGAATGTAGGTTGAACTTATTGACTAGTTTCTACTGAATAGAATACTCCAAAAGTAATGGGGTGTCATTTCTGAGATGAGGTTACCAAAAGGTTACGACTTCCATCTTTGGTTCTCTTTCTTTCTCTTTTTTAAAACTTTTTATTTTGCGGCGGAGTATAGCCAGTTAACAATGTTGTGGGAGTTTTCCCTCTTGCTCTGTCTTGGATCGCTTGCTTTGGAGGAAGGCAGCTGCCACTTCCTGAGGCAACACTATACAAGGGTCCGCATGAGCAAGTTTGGAAGTGGGTTTTCTGGTAACTGCCAACAGCTGTGCGAACAAGCCATTTCTTGGAAGCAGATCCTCCCCAAGTAAAGCTTTGAAATTAATGCAGCTCCAACCAATACCTCAACAGCAGCCCCTTAAACTATCCTCAGTCAGAGCTACCCGTCAACAATTCTACCCACTCCATGACCAACAGACACTGTGAGATCATAAATGTCTTGTCTTCTGCCACTAAGTTTTAGAGTAATTTGCTACAGAGTTTGAGATAAATAATACACTAGTTAAAGTCTTGCTTATAGGGCTGATGGGCCAGCCATAGGACAGTTCACCTCCACAGACTATGAGCTCTAAAATTTTGCTCCATGGTGCCAACCTGTGGGACCTCAGTTGTCCATTTGTCCAAGGTTTTCACAGACCAAGGACTGTCTACTGAAGAAATATTTGTTCTTGCCTATAAGTCCATCCTAGTCCTACAACTAAGCAGCCTAAGGCCTCCATCTTTGTCACATGCTTCCAATGCTTTAAGAAGATATCAAATCTTTAATGAGGTGGATGAGTCTGTTATGCAGAGTGAAGTGAGTCAGAAAGAGAAAAACAAATATCATATAAATACAAATATACAGAATCTAGAGAGATGGTAATGATGAACTTATTTGCAGGGCAGCAATGGAGACACAGACATAGAGAACAGACTTGCGTACATGGGGGTGGGGGAGAAGGAGGTGGTGGGACCAATGGAGAGAGTAGCATGGAAGCATATATGCTGCTGCTGCTGCTGCTGCTAAGTCGCTTCAGTCATGTTCGACTCTGTGCGACCCCATAGACGGCAGTCCACCAGGCTTCCCCGTCCTTGGGATTCTTCAGGCAAGAACACTGGAGTGGGTTGCCATTTCCTTCTCCGATGCATGACAGTGAAAAGTGAAAGTGAAGTCGCTTAGTCGTGTCCAACTCTTCGTGACTCCATGGACTGCAGCCTACCAGGCTCCTCCGTCCATGGGATTTTCCAGGCAAGAATACTGAAGTGGGGTGCCATTGCCTTCTCGGGCATATACACTACCATATGTAAAATAGATAGCCAGTGGGAATTTGCTATATGACTCAGGGAACTCAAACCAGGGCTCTGTGACACCCTAGAGGGATAAGATGGGGTGGGAGGTGGGAAGGAAGTTCAAGAGGGAGGGGACATATGTATACCTATGGCTAATTCATGCTGATGTATGGAAGAAACCAACACAGTGAAAGTGAAATCGCTCAGTCGTGTCCAACTCTTTGCAACCACATGGACTGTAGCCTACCAGGCTCCTTCATTCATGGGATTTTCCAGGCAAGAGTATTAGAATGGGTTACCATTTCCTTCAGGGGATCTTCCCAATCCAGCGTTCAAACATGGGTCTCCACATTTCAGACACTTTACTGTCTAAGCCACTGTAAAAAGCAATTATCCTTCAATTAAAAATAAATAAACATTTTTAAAAACTGCCCTCTACTTATTGACTATCAATGCTTATAGTGACCGAGGCATTCTTGGTGTATACCAAGAATTTGCTGCTTCTGAGTTTATCAAGAGGGGCTTGCCTCATAGATCAACCAGTAAAGAATCTGCCTGCAATGCAGGAGATCCTGGTTCAATTCCTGGGTTGGGAAGATCCCATGGAGAAGGAAATGACAATCCACTCCAGTATTCTTGCCTGCAGAATCCCTGGACAGAGGAGCCCGGCAGGCCACAGTCCATGAAGTCACAGCGTTGGACATGACTTAGTGACTAAACCACCACAAGAGTTTGTCAAAATTTCTATACTGAACAAGAATGTACATGCAGGATTGCTTGAAGATATATAGAACTAATATTACTCTTAAAGTCCTAATCCCACCCTCAGACACAGCCAAACGGCCAGGGACCTGTACATCAGGAGCACAATGATTATTTGTTGTTCTTGTTCTTACAGAATTAACTTTACTGATAGGAGCTATGGTATTTCGTAACACTGACAGGCTATTTATAGAATATTTGCTCTTGCATATTAGTGAGAACATTGCTGAAGATGCTGTTTCTTAGAGAAGCAGCATCTATGCAAGACCCAAGGATGAGATATTCTTCTGGTTTTAGGAACCTGAGAAACATCCTATTATTTTGTTTTTACAGATACATTATCTTAACTGATCACTTATCCCTCTTTACCTTGGCTCTTGGGAAGCTCAGGGCCAAGTTGCAGTGGAGATCAGCAAAGATATATTATCTAATCCCTGGCCTCATTTTCTTGTTTCCATGTTTACCTTTCTCAGATTTTTTCATGTTTTTTGCGGGGGTATCTGAGTGAACTCTGGGAGTTGGTGATGGACAGGGAGGCCTGGCGTGCTGTGATTCATGGGGTCGCAAAGAGCCAGACACGACTGAGTGACTGAACTGATCCTTGCCTGAAAGGAAGGACAATAGGAAGAAAAAGAAAGAAGAAAGGATGAAAGGAAGGAAAAGAGGGGGAGAGAAAAAAAGAAATACAATAGTAACAAAAAGATACTCTCTGTCTTCACACCTGCCTCCTCACTGGTTTTAGAAATTTGCTTCAATTATCATAAAACTGAGTATATACTAGGTGCTTAATAGTGATTGTTAATACATTCTTTTAACCACTCTTTCCCTCTGGTCTTTTCCCCCATGGGTTTGGCAGAAGGACCAGCCCTGAGATTTATAAACTCATCTGTAAGTCCTCATGGCAATGACACTGGCTATGTCCCTGTTTGCTTGATTCTATTAGCATATGAGAACAATTTTCACCTGTTCAATGTCTCCCATATGCCAGGAATTTTTGTCCTCTCCATATGACATATCATGTAACCTCCACAACCACCTCATAAAGTATGGTTATTTCCATCTCACAGATGAGAAACCCAATATCAAAGCAGTTCAGAAAGTTTCCAAAGGTCACATATATAAGTATTTAGTTCAGTTCAATTCAGTCATGTCCGACTTGTTGAGACCCCAAGGACTGCAGCACACCAGGCCTCCCTGTCCAACACCAATTCCCAGAGTTTACTCAGACTCATGTCCATTGAGTTGGTGATGCCATTCAACCATCTCACCCTCTGTCATCCCCTTCTCCTCCTGCCTTCAACCTTTGCCAGCATCAGGGTCTTTTCCAATGGGTCAGTTCTTCGCATCAGGAGGCCAAAGTATCGGAGTTTCAGCTTCAGCATTAGTCCTTCCAATGAACATTCAGGACCAATTTCCTTTAGGATGGTCTGGTTGGATCTCTTTGCAGTCCAAGGGACTCTCAAGAGTCTTCTCCAACACCACAGTTCAAAAGCATCAAATCTTCAGTGCTCAGCTTTCTTTATAGTCCAACTCTCACATCCATACATGACTACTGGAAAAACCATAGCTTTGCCTAGACGGAGCTTTGTGGGCAAAGTAATGTCTCTGCTTTTTAATATGCTGTCTAAGTTGGTCATAACTTTTCTTCCAAGGAGTAAGCGTCTTTTAAGTTTATGGCTGCAGTTACCATCTGCAGTGATTTTGGAGCACAAAAAAGATAAAGTCTGTCACTGTTTCCACTGTTTCCCCAACTATTTGCCATGAAATGATGGGACTAGATGCCATAATACTAGTTTTCTGAATGTTGAGTTTTAAGCCAACTTCTTCACTCTCCTCTTTCACTTTCAACAAGAGGCTTTTAGTTCCTCTTCACTTTCTGCCATAAGGGTGGTGTCATTTGCATATCTGAGGATATTGATATTTCTCCTGGCAATCTTGATTCTAGCTTGTGCTTCATCCAGTCCAACATTTCCCATGATGTACTCTGCATATAAGTTAAATAAGCACAGTAACAATATATAGCCTTGATGTACTTCTTTCCTTATTTGGAACCAGTCTGTTGTTCCATGTCCAGTTCTAACTATTGCTTCTTGACCTGCATACAGATTTCTCAAGAGGCAGGTCAGATGGTCTGGTATTCCCATCTCCTTAAGAATTTTCCAGAGTTTTTTGTGGTTCACACAGTCAAAAGTTTTGGCATAGCCAATAAAGGAGAAGTAGACATTTTTCTGGAACTCTCTCTTGTTTTTTCGATGATCCAATGGATGTAGGCAATGTGATCTCTGGTTCCTTGCCTTTTCTAAATCCACCTTGAACATCTGGAATTTCACAGTTCACATAATGTTGAAGCCTGGCTTGGAAAATTTTGAGCATTATTTGGCTAGCTTGTGAGATGAGTGCAACTGTGCGGTGTTTGAGCATTCTTTGGCATTGCCTTTCTTTGGAACTGGAATGAAAACTGACCTTTTCCTGTCCTGTGGTCACTGCTGCATTTTCCAAATTTGCTAGCATATTGATTGGAGCACTTTCACAGCATCATCTTTTAGGATTTGAAATAGCTCAGCTGCAATTTCATCACCTCCACTAGCTTTGTTCATAGTGATGCTTCCTAAGGCCCACTTGACTTCTCATTCCAGGATGTCTGGCTCTAGATGAGTGATCACACCATCGTGATTATTTGGGTCATAAAGATCTTTTTTGTATAGTTCTTCTGTGTATTCTTGCTACCTCTTCTTAATATCTTCTGCTTCTGTTAAGTCCATACCATTTTTGTTCTTTTTGTGCCCATCTTTGCATGAAATGTTCCCTTGGTATCTCTAATTTTCTTGAAGAGATCTCTAGACTTTCGCATTCTATTTCCCTCTGTTTTCCTCTGTTTCTTTGTACTGAAATCAAAAATTGAACTCAGAACTTAGAAAGTCCCCACATAAATTTTTCAGACATTACTTTAATGGCTGACAATATATGGTATTTGACATTTACCAAATGGAAAAAGAGAAAACAAACCACAAATTCTGAAGCATTGAGCTACTGGCATTTCAGAGCAACCCTCTGCATCTGGAAGAACCAAGATGAGGAAACTGAAGCCATGAGAGAGAAAGCGATTCACATGAGTTGACTTTGTGCTGGATCAAGGATCTTCAAAAGACAGGACAGCTAGCTCTTAGGAATGCACAATTCAGCGACAGACATATCGGGTCTGAGGCCCAACACCACTAATTTCTTCATTCCATAAGTATTTACTGAGCAACTCCTATGTGCTAGCCCTGATTTGAGTGCTGGAAACTGTGAACAAAACTGAAAAAGGAGTTCTCTGCTTTAATGGAGGTTCCATTCTGTTTGGGGAAGATAAGTGACTAGATGGATGGATAGATGGGTGATAGATACATAGATAAGATCATATTAGGCCATTTTCAAATAGAGAAATTATATTTTTAAAAATGAAAGTCACGTGACAAAGTGAAGGGACAGGTGATGTGGAATAATAGGATCAAGGAGGGCTCCCATGAGGAGGTGACAGCTGAGCTGAACGCTGAATGATGGAAGCAGCCAGCCACATGAAGACCTGGAGGAATAGAGAGTCAAACCCAGGAAACAGCATGTGCAAAGGCTCTGAAGGGAGAGCAAGCCTCTTTGAAGAATAGCCACTTACTAGTGGATTCATTACATTTTTCTGGGCCTCATTCTCATCCCTGGAAACCACAACACCATCTTCACAGGACCTGGCATAGGGCAAGCACTTAATAAATGTCTGTTGAATACATGAAATTGATTCTATTCTTTTTTCCTTTCACCCGCTGCTCAGGATCATGCCTAAAGGGGAAGTGTGGGCAGTCTTCCATTACCAGGGTTCTCTCTCCTTTCTACAAATTAAAAAATATGGTAAAATAAAATCCAAGTTGCATTTACTCAAGGGCCTTACCCAAATCAGTTGTCCAGGTGCAAAGTCAAGCTCAGCCAGGGCATCTGGGTTTGCTTCTCTGTCCTTGATCTGACAGTCTGGGATTGCTCCCTGAATATTTGCTGTGTTAACATTCCTCTCTCCAGATGCAGGGCATTAATTCCAAATCAGCTCACCCCACACTTTCCTGTCAGAGGTTGTCATTTGCAGAGCCGGTGATAGAAGGACTGAGTGATGAATGGCAGTCCCTTTAGAGCCCGTCAGTTTCATTCTCAAAGCAAACACTGAAAAATTTGAGGCTGATGCCAAGCCAGAGGGCTCAGGGAGGGAGAGTCAGCCACTTCCTCCCAAAGGCTGAGATAATGAGAATCCCTGGTCAGTATCACATTGCAGTCTAAGTAGGACACAATAACCCTGATTATAATGTTAATAACAATAAGCTGTATCCATCAAGCATTTACTCAACAATCCTAGAAGATCAATAAAGCCCACTGTTCTCCATTCGTTCAATAGATACTTGTCAAGCACCCACTGTGTACCAAGAACGCTGTAAGCTCCTGAGGTTAGAGAAATGAATAAGACGAAGTCCTAGTCTTGATGAGCCTTGACATTTGAAAGATGGATACCAACAATAAACCATCAAACACTACACTGTGATGTCAGGTAACAAGGGTTTAGAAGAAAAAGCAAGCAGGGAAAGAGTTTAGGAGGCATGGAAAAGGAAGCAGCTAGTTAGAGTGGGTGGATGGTCAGGGAAGACATCCAAGGACAGGATTTCTGAGCAGAGACCTGACTACAGTAAGGGAGCCAACCATGAAAGTGTCTGCAAGAGAGTATTCCAGAAAGAGCTGAGGAACCAGGAGCTCAGAAGCCAGGGCAAGGAGATATGTGTTTCTCAAAACAGTAGTGCCTCAGTCATTTCCTACCTGGGCCTCCTCCTTGGACAGCATTCTGCCCTAGACAGAGGCAGCATAAGTCTTTATTGGGGGGGGGGGGGGCCATCTTGTGTGTTGTAAGATGTTTAGCAGCAACTCTGAAATCCAGCTATTAGAAGCCAGTAGCACCTGCCCCCTTGTATAAATCAAGGTTCCTTTTCCCAGCACCTACTGGCCCTCTGGGTCCTCTCTCTAATTCTTGGCAGGTGCTCTTATCTCTAGGTCAAGTACATCAGATCGACCTGACCAGCTATGGATAGACTCCTCGATATCAGGGACCTCAACTGCATAGACATTTTAAAATATACACAAAGGAGGAAGTGCAAAGAAGCTAGGGAAGCTAACAGAGGTTTCAGGAGCCCTCTCTTGCAAGGGTTCCTTCCACAGCTCTATCCCTAATGTTATAGTTTTGTACCCATTTTCTTAAAGTAAATACCCAGAATAAATCAGCTATAGATCTGTAATGCATGGCTCCATCTCTGGGTATTCATCTGAA
Organism: Capricornis sumatraensis; assembly: GCF_032405125.1. Lineage (NCBI taxonomy): Eukaryota > Metazoa > Chordata > Mammalia > Artiodactyla > Bovidae > Capricornis > Capricornis sumatraensis. The sequence goes on from NC_091077.1 coordinate 64,278,021, forward strand.
TACAATTCATGCAGTTTACAAACCAGACCATAAATATAGTGGGAGTCAGCATTTTACTTGCCTCCCTCTTCCTCATATATCACTCAACTTCACTCAGCCCTTACCACCTTGCTCTTAGCTCCTTGAATATGCCCCCTTTTAAAGTGGTGATGTGGGGAGAGATTTGTCTTTGTATGTTTTTAAAAGGAAGAGGTATACCTATCTTAGTCTTCTTTGTATCAAGCACATTGTCTAGAACATGGAGGGTGATTAACAATTAATTTTTACTGAATACATAAAACAAGGAAATCTAACATATATTGAGGAATTGCCAACTGGTGTTTTTCAAAGTACAGCCCCTGGACCAAAAGCATCAGTGGCAGCATCTGGGAACTAGTTAGAAAGATGAATTCTCAGGCCTCATCCAAACCTAAAATATCAAAACCTCTGGGAAAAACATTCTGTTTTCATAAGCCCTCCTGTGAGTCTAGCCACTAAAGTTTTAGAACACATGTTCAGACAATGACATTTGTACAGACAATCTACCCAATGTTATTTGGTATTATTCTCCAAGAGAAACTCTCCTAGGTTAAGTATTACTATTATCCCCACTTTGCAGGTCTGGGTCTGAGACTCAGAAACATTATCTCACCTAGGATTACCACAATCAAGTACAAAAGTTGGAATTTCAATGCCAGAATGTCTGACTTCAAAATCCATCTTCTTTCCACCATAATTTAACACATTTATTCTGGCACGAGTTTATAAAATAATTGTCCCCTTGGAAGAACAATGAATGCCTTACATGACTGTGAAACATTACTACTACCAAAAGGAATAATCATCATTATAAGAAATTTTTTGGTACATATCTGTTGTGCCCAGTCCTAAGGACAGTGACATCCTGGTATAGCTTTTCAGAGACCTTGAAAGGGTTAATCCACATCCCAGAAGCCCTGACTTTCTCCCAGTGAGTCACTCTGACACAGAGGAGACCAGGTTCGTGGGTGTAATAGCACACACAGCACAGCAGGCATGCATGCACGTGCATATCCAACAAGGAATGAAATGAAAATAGAAACGGAAAGCAAAGCCCCTTCCACCCATGCCTGTCTCGCCCTGGCACCTGTCACAAATCTTGGGAGACCAGAGTTTTTGGGCAAATTAGCTTCTCTGAACCTGTTGCATGTGGTTTTCTGGAACACTGGTCTAAGGTCTAGCTGTGAGTGCCTGGTGTCGTGTACGGGTATTAGCATCAGCCACCGAAGTCAAAGGCTGGTGAAGGAAAAACACAAAGAAAGCAGAAAAAGTAAGATAACTGGCTATTTATATCTGCTCTGTCGAAAGTGGTGACAGGTATAATTACTGAGTAGAAATTGCAGGGCTGATTCCAGTGGCGGTCCTCCCGCTGTTTTCGGGAAGATAAAAGATTGAAAGTGTTCCTGACATCTCTTCAGAGCAAGGATGCTCTGGCATTCACTTTCATTTATTTTCAGATTGATTAAAAACAATTTCTTGTTGTTCATGGTTGAACCAAGACACTCCTGGTCCCCTAGATTCAGTAAGACATCATTGAAGATGGGCCCGTTTTTGAACCCCACTCTCCTCCCATCAGCCCTCTACCCAGGTTCTGTGCTCCAGGGCCCTTCAAGTCAAGAGAAAAACAAGCTATTAAATTAATTGACATAAAGATGTTACTGACTTAATGGACCATAATCCCAGGGGTATTTGCATTGAAAACAAAAAATGAACATAAGGTAAAATGCTATGATATTAAAGCTGAAAGTGGCATTAAAAAAAATCTAAATCAGTGATTTCCAAACACAATCAATTATCAGGGGTTCCTTTACCCCAAATCCACTCAGACCTAATGAGTCAGATGCTCCACGGGTCACACACAGGAATTTGTAATTTATGAAGCTCCCTCAGTCGTTTGGGCTTAGACAGTTTCTGAAACGCTGATATGCCCCAGGCTCCTTAATTTACAGGTGAAGAAAATTAATGTAGAAGGAAAGACTAGGATGAGGTGGAGTGAGGCACACAGCATTCATCCAAAATTTTTAAAACTTCAGTAATCAAGATGAACACTATTTTAATGCAATAAATTTTAAAAACTCAAAATGAATGCCAAATCCTCATGGTGAACAAAACCTGTTTCAAATAAAGACAGGATTAGTATTACTAAAGTATCCTTTGTTGTCCGGCTTTAATATGGCTTTGCATGGCACTGTTTTTTCTGATTATTTTGGAAAATATTTCATTAAAATATAATTTATTTTGATTACTGAGCTTTTTCATACCACCTTAAATTTTATTTCCATGGGGAATGTTTCAATCACCTCACCTCATATTTGGGCAAATGCTGAAGTATGATAGCTATGAGTACAAATACAATCTGTAAAAGTCCATTTTTTAGCCAGTGTATGTATTTTCCTTTGCTTTGACTTGTTTTTCTAACCAAATTATTTCCCTGCATTTAAATCAGGAAAGAGACACATGTACCCCAATGTTCATCGCAGCACTGTTTATAATAGCCAGGACATGGAAGCAACCTAGATGTCCATCAGCAGATGAATGGATAAGAAAGCTGTGGTACATATACACAATGGAGTATTACTCAGCCATTAAAAAGAATACATTTGAATCAGTTCTAATGAGATGGATGAAACTGGAGCCTATTACACAGAGTGAAGTAATCCAGAAAGAAAAACACCAATACAGTATACTAACACATATATATGGAATTTAGAAAGATGGTAATGATGACCCTGTATGTGAGACAGCAAAAGAGACACAGATGTATAGAACGGACTTTCAGACTCTGAGGGAGAGGGAGAGGGTGGGATGATTTGGGAGAATGGCACTGAAACATGTATACTATCAGGTAAGAAACGAATTGCCAGTCTATGTTCGATACAGGATACCAGATGCTTGGGGCTGGTACATGGGGATGATCCAGAGAGATGATATGGGGTGGGAGGTGGGAGGGGGTTCAGGATTGGGAACTCATGTACACCCGTGGTGGATTCATGTCAATGTATGGCAAAACCAATACAGTATTGTAAAGTAAAATAAAGCAAAAATAAAAATTAAAAAAATTACATTTGCTTTTAAAAATCAGAAGTTTGCTTTTTGTTTTTTCAATTTTTTTTTGTTTATTAATTAGGCCCACAAATTCTCATGACACCAGTTGGCGAGAGCTGAGGGGCTGCTGCTCGCTTTCACACAGATCAAGGATTATTGGCGATAGTCAACAGCACCTAATAGATACCAATGCACTCTTTTTTGTGTCCTAAATGGTCAATATGGACATTTGATTTTTGTGATCTCTGGTATAGCAGAAAATCACACTAAGTAGCAGTGGCAAGATGTTCTGTAACCCAATTTATTCATTTATTAAGTAGAAGTAGACAGTTACGTCACACTTGCAGTTTGGCAGATATTAGAGTCAGGCGTGTCTCTCAGGCCATCACCCCTGCCTAGTTTCTTTATCTCTACTTGTGACCCAGCTTGCAAGTTCTATCCTGCCCAAGGCTCTGAGACCAGCATTTTCAAGTGGGGAAATTAAAGATACAAAGGAAGGACAGATGTTTGACCAATTCCACTTCAGTTGCTTTCTTTCTTAATTGACGTCTACCTAAAACTTTCTCACTCACTTTCATCTTCTGGCAAAGGAGACTCAGTTTTGAACGCTTTCCTGGCCTTAGAGTCATTTCCTGTGCCCACGACCTGAGTACTTTCAGCACTGACTGCCCTTATAATTGAGGAGACTACAGATTTAGGCCTGGTCCTACAAGCTGTTGACAAGCGTTTATGAGGTTTTGGTGCACATGATGCTAGAGTTACAGTTATTTACAACATAGAACTGCTACCCACATGGAACTTTAAATCTGTTGGAGGGCATAGAGAAGTATATAGGCCCTTCACCATGGTGATACTCACTGCATTTTCCAACAAACTCCTACCAGTTTCTGCAAGGCTGCAAACTCAAGTATTTACAGAAGCATGATATAGCATAAATAAAGCTCAGTATAAGATGAAAGGAAGAATAAGAGTTCATCAATACTACATCTACCCTAAAACAAATATTAAATTGGCCTTTCTAAGTATGAAAGAAAGGGGTAAGGCAAATAGAAAAATAGGAAAGGAAAACGCCCACTAGGAAAAACAAATGTATAATAACGGCTGAGAATCAAACTTGTATAAAGATAAAAAGACAAAAAAGTTGTAAAAAATCATATTTACAATAAACAGTGAAGGAATAAGATGAAGATGTAAAATATGACTTCAAAGACACAAAATGTGAAGGAGGGGAGTAAAATGTAGACATTTTGGAAAGTGTTTGAAATTAAATAACTTGTTAGCTTCAAACAAGTAGACACAGTTATAGGTCAACATATATGAACCCCATGGTAACCACATGTATAAACCCACAACAGACACACAAAAACTAGAAATAAAGAAATGCATGCATACTACTAAAGAAAATCATTAAATGATAAAAGAAACAAAAACAAGAAAAACTGGACAGAGAAGAACTGAAAAAACAGCCAAAAAACAAGTAGTAAAATGGCAATACATACATAGCCATCAATAATTACTTTAAATGTTACCGGACTAAGTGTTCCAGTAAAGACATAGGGTGGCTGATTGGACAAAAATCAGTACCCATTTATATGGTGTCTATAAGAGACTCACTTCAGAGATAAGGACCCACATAAACTGAAAATAAGAGGATAAAAAGATATTTCATGCAAAAAGAAATGGCAAGAAAGTTGAGGTAGCAATACTCATATCAGACAAAATAGACTTTCAAATAAAATTTATAACAAAAGACAAAGAAGAATTCTACCAAATATATAAGGAAAAATGAAAGCTTATTCTTCTCAAACTATTCCAAAAAACTGAAGAAGATGGAACACTCCCAAATTCATTCTAGAAAGAGATCTGATACCAAAGCCAGATAAAGATGCTACAAAATAAGAAAATTATAGGGCAACACCTTTGATAAATATAAGTGTAACAATCCAACAAAATATTAGCAATCCAAAACAATCCTATAAAAAAGACCATACACCTTGATCAAATGGGATTTATCTCATGGATGTGAGTAGGGCTCAATATTCACAAATCAATCATTGTGATATACCACATTAACAAAAGGAAGAATAAACACAGTTATCTCAAAAGATACGGAAAAGCATTAGACAACATTCAACATACATTCATGATAAAACCTCTCATCAGTGTGGGCATAGTGAATAAACCATGAAGATTTAGAAAATAAAAAGACCAGTTACCAATAATGAAATAAAATCACTAATGAAAACAACTACAAACAAACAAAAGTCCAGGACCAGAAGCCTTCACAAGTGAATTCTACCAAACATTTAGAGAAGATTTCCCATCTATACTTCTCAAAATATTGCAAAATACTGCAGTGGAAGGAATATTTCTGAACTAAGTCTACAAGGCCAGCATTACTCTGACCAAAACTAGACAAAGATACCACAAAAAAGAAAATTACAAGTAAATATCACAGATGAACATAGATGCAAAAATCCTTAGCAAAATATTAGTAAACTAAATTCAACAATACATTAAAAGGATCATGAATTATGGTCAAGTGGGATTTATGCCAGGGATATAAGGATAGCTCAAAAGTCACAAATCAATCAATGTGATACACCATATGATCAAATTGAAGAAGAAAAACTATAGGATCAGCTCAATATATGCCAAAAAAGATTTTGACACAATTCAGCATCCATTAATGATAAAAATTGTCATCAAAATGGGTAGAGAGGGAATACATCTCAATACAATAAAAACCATTTATGACAAACCCACAGTTAACCTCATACCTAATGGTGAAAAGTTGAAATTCTTTGTTCTAAATTGAGGAATTAGACAAGAATGCCTACTCTTACCACTTTTTAAAACACAGTATTGGAAGTCTTAGCCACAGCAATCAGATCAGAAAAATAAGACATCCAAATTTGAAGGGAAGAACTAAAACTGTCACTATTTGCAGAGTACATTATACAATCGATATATATATATATATATATATATATATATATACACACACACACATACATACACACATGGAGAGAGAGAGAGAACCCTAAAGTCTTCACCAAAAAATCTATTAGAACTAGTAAATGAATTTACCAAAGCTGCAGGATACATGATTAATACACAAAGATCTATTTTTTTTTATCGACTAACACTAAAATACAGAAAGAGAAAGCAAAAAAAAAAAAAAATCCCATTTAAAATATCATAAAAAATAATAGAATACCCAGGAATAAACTTAACCAAAGAGCTGAAAGACAAATACTCCAAAAACAATAAAACATCAATGGAGGAAACTGAAGATGACATAAGGATATTCTGTACTCTTGGACTGGCAGAATTAACTTTGTTAAGATGGTCATACTACCAAAAGCCATCTATAGATTTAATAATCCCTATCAAAATACCCACAAAATTTTTCATAGAACCAGAACAAATGATTCTAAACTTTATATGGAATCACAAATTGTCAGAGTCATTGTGAAAAAAAAGAATAAAATTAGAGGTCATGCTCTCTGACTTCAGACTATGCTACAAAGTTACAGTAATCAAAACAACATGGTACTGCCACAAAAACAGACACATAGATCAATGGAACAGGCTACAGAGGCCAGAGAGAAACTCACACACTTATGGCCAATAAATCAATGACAAAGGAGGCAAGAGTATACAGTGGAGAAAGGCAATCTCTACCATAAGTGGTGTTAGGAAAACTGAATAGCTACATATAAAAGAATAAGATTAGAACATTTCCTTGTACCAAATACAAAAATAAATAAAAAATGTAAGACTTGAAACTACAAAACTTGTAGATGAGAAAGTAGGCAGAACACTCTCTGACATAAACCATAGCAATATTTTTTTGTATCCATCTCCTAAGGCAAAAGAATTAAAAGCAAAAATAAATAAAATGGACCTAAATAAACTTAAATATTTGTGAACAGCAAAGGAAACCATCAACAAAATGACAAGACAATCCACTGAGTAGAAAAAAGATTTGCAAATGATATGACAAATACGAGATTTATATCCAAAATACACAAACTGCTAATAACCCAACAGCAACAAAAATAAACAATCTATTAAAAGGGGCAGAAAATCTGCATAGACTTTTTTTTCAAAATCATACAGCTAGGCACATGAAAGGTGCTCAACATTGTTAAGTGCTAGAAATATGCAAATCAAAACCACAATGAGACATCACATCACACCTGTCAGAATGGCCATCAACAGAAAGTTTGTAAATAACAAATATCAGTGAGGATGTGCAGAATGGGAAACGCTTGTATATGGTTGGTGGGGATGCAAATTGGTGCAGCCACTGTGGAAAACAATGTGAATTTTTCTCAGAAAACTAAAAAGAAAATTACTTTATGACCAAATAATTCCACTCTTAGATATGTACCCCAAAATAAAACAAAAAATCCTACTAATGTGAAAAGATACATGCAGCCCAATGTTCATAGTGGGCTTTCCTGGTGGCTCAGATGGTAAGGAATCCTCCTGCAATGCCAGAGACCTGGGTTCAATACCTGGGTTGGGAAGGTCCCCTGGAGGAGGGCATGGCAACCCACTCCAGTATTCTTCCCTGGAGAATCCACATGGACAGAGGATCCTGGAGGGCTACACACCATGGGGTCACAAAGAGTTGGACACGAGTCAGCAACTAAGCACAGCACAATGTTCATAACAGCATTACTTACAATAACCAGTATATGAAAGCAACCCAAATGTCCATCAACAGACAAATGGATAAAGAAAATGCAGTATATAGGTACAAAGGAATATTAATCATCCCTAAGAAAGACTGAAATTTTGCCATCTGCAACAACATGGATGACCTAGAGTATTATGTTAGTGAGAAAAATCAGAAAGACTACTACTGTATGACATTATTTATATGTGGAATCTAAAAAATAAATCAATGCATACAATCAAACAGACTCACAAATAAAGAAATCAAACTAGTGGATACCAGTATAGACAGGGAAGGGGAAGGGCAAAATAGGAGTATGGAATTAAGAGATACAAACTACTACGCATAAAACAGACAGGCAGCAAGGGCATATTGTATAGCACAGGGAAATAAAGCCACTATTTTGTAATAATTTAAATGGAGTATAATTATAAAAATATTGAATTACTATGCTGTATACCTGAAACTAACATAATATTATAAATCAACTATACTTCAATAAAAAAAATGAAAAAAAGTATCAGGCACTGAGCAGAAATAGGATACTTCCTCTATTTGATGGTATGAAAATTCATTTAAGGTATGTGTGGGTCAAGCAGAACCGTATTCTGACAAAATCTTGCTTCTGGATCACCAGTTTGCCACCTCTGCCTAAAGGTTTACCAAAAATCCCTCCTGCAGCTTTGTTTCCTGATTCTGGTCTGCTGCTCCCACCAAATCTCTGTCACATATTCCCCATAGACCGCAACTGGTCTTTCCTCAAGTACTGATACTTTGCCTACCCAAATTCTATTCAGGCAGCCCTAGACCTGGCAATAGACCAAGTCGTCAACCGAACCAACATCAGCTCCATTTACCCATCAATGTAATTAACCTGTTTTGTGTTGTGGATCTCTTTGTTAAGATTATACATCCTATGTTATCATACTCAGAATAATGTTTTTAACATTTAAGTTAAAACACACACCACTACAATGGAAACCAAATATATTGAAATACAGATTTCAAATATTAAAAATAATACATTTGAAAATAATAACACGTGTTCCTACATGAAAGTATTGAATGATAAGACCTAGCAGCACATCTATACCTATCATAATTTCAAAGTAGCAGGAAGAAAGAAAGATATTAAGATATCTGCAACTACCACATTATGATAAGAAACTGTCCACGATTTCTACAGATGATGAAGTCACAGCTACTGCCAATACCACAGTTTATGTTTACAACTGGAGGAAATCGCAATCACGGCTGGAGATTAGTGAAAATAAAGCTGCAATATTTTTGCCATCCAGGTATGTGACCCCCCAAAATTCCATCTGAGGACCTTTTGGTCTCCTGTGCAAAAGAAATTGATCTGGAGCAACACTTCCCAAAGGGCAGTGCAAAGGCCTGCAGAATTTCAAGGTACATCAAATGTTAGGAACACTAAAAATGCTAACTTTATTTTTATTGAATTAGAGTAGTAGTGACCAATAGGAAGTTAAATAATGCAGTCATAGCATTATTGTCATACACTGCTGGCAGGAGTGTAATTTGGGACACTCAATCATCTGGCTGTATCTCAAAAGTCTTGAAAAAGTGCTGATGCCCTCTGACCCAGAAATTTTGCTTCTCAAATTTATACTAAGGAGCTATTAAAACTCTAAGCACAAGGATGTTCATGCCCAGCTGTGTAAATAATATGAAGCCAATAAAGATCATGTAGATTGATCCATGATTATTGGCAGAAAATAAATGACAAATGTAAAGTAAGGGTAGTAAGGGGTTTATAAAAATAGTTGCATATGCATATTATTGCTAAGAGAAAAAAATTTGGACTAGTATATAATATTAGTGGTGATTTAATTTTGGGTTTGTATATTCATATTTTCTCTTTTTTACCAATTAAAATATATTATTTGCATAAACACAGAAAAAAAGGAGAGGGACAAAAATGTCACCATATTGAGTACTTATTTATTCTGTTTGGGGAGATATTTCTTGGGGAAACATTCTGGAGAGAAATAAGAAATTACATATTTTTACTCATTCAAAAAGCTAGGTGCCAATTACTATTCTAGATGCTGAGGTGCAAAACTGAAAAAGACAAACAAGGTGCCTTATCTCATAGAACTTATTTTCTAGTGCAGAAAGAAAATAATCTATCCAACGAACAAATGCATAAACAACAATGCACTGGGCAGAGATAAATGCTCTGAAAAAAAATAAAAGTGGAGGTAATAAGGAATAAACGGAACAAGGGAGACTTTCTAAGGTTCAGCCCTTTTCATGGAAGTTATGTTTAAGTAGAAAGGGCAAGTATCAGTCTTTTATACATCAGGAATAGGGAAGAGCATTTTGTGCACTGGGAAAAGCTGATTCAAGGTCCCATGGCAGGAAAGAGCTTGGCATTATTTTCTGAGCCAAATATCAGTGTGTCTGGAAAGCAGTGGGAGAGGTAGACAGTGGCACTAGATGAGATTGCATAAGCAGTCAAGAGCTTAACCACTTAGGGCCTTGAGAACCCAGTAAGGAATTTGAATGTTATTCTAAGTGCATAGTAAATGAAATTATTGTGCATAATTCTTTACTCCAAATACAAGTTTTGCAAATCTACACCCTTGAGATAACCTCATGTTGGAAGAAGTATACTTCTCCTTGAGTCTGGGCTTGACCATGTGACTAGCTTTGGCCAGTGGCTTACTGGCAGACATGACATGAGCAGGAGCTTAAAATGTGCTTCTGGTTTTAGGTTTGCCCCTGGATTTCTGCTACTGCTGTGAGAACACACTCAGTGTAGCCCATTGCCCAACTCCTCCTCAAAAAGCAAGAGACATACAGAGAATACTTCAATCGAACTTGAAACCTGGACCCAAGCTCAGCTCAGTCCAGTAGATCTACAGAGCTATCCATCCAAATCAGACATATGAATGAGAAGAAATGACTGTTGTTCTAAGTCACTGCATTTTGGGGTGGTTTGTTATAAAATGCTAAATTGTGGCAATACTAACAGGAAAAATGGGAAGGCGCTGAAAGCTATTAAGTAGAGAAGTGACAAGACTGATATACATTGTAAAAACTTATTTTGACTATGTAGAGAATAGAATTATAGAGAGAAAGGGAGAAATAGGAGACCAACTAGGAGCCTAATATTTTTGGCCTGGTGGGAGATGATGACGTTGCCATTTACTGCAATGGCAAAGATCAGGGGAGGAGAAAGTTCAGCATAGCAGAAGAGGAGATAAATCAGGACATGTTAAGTTCAGATGGGGTTGACTCCCTGTAGTCAGCTGAGAACTAGGGAAGAAGTCAGGATGTGCATAGAAATATAGGAGTCACTCATTCAAAGTGAAAATTCCTGGAGAATGTTTTAGGTCTGCGAAGTGGTGTGCCACAGCTAGGAGGCCACCAGTCTAGATCTTTATTTGTTTTACCCTTGTTGTTAGCTTTCTGTTAAAATATGATTTCTCAGAGAGTTCATGCCATTTTCTTTCACACCTCCACTTTCTGAATAGATAGTCTCAGTACCCTTGATAGCAAGAAGTGGAACTGAGGAAAGTGAATGTCATTACTATGCCCTGAAAAGAAGACAGACCTTGGAATTTTTACAATTACTCTAACTCTCTTACAACAAAGCAGCTTTTCCCAGTATACCACATGCAAAGCACTATGTCTACAAGACATGAAGAAAACTCTCTGGAAACAACAAGGCTTGCTTTTTTTTTTTTTTTTTTTTTTTTACAGAGCATCTCACAGTTCTACCATTCTGTGTAACACACTTTGGGAAATGTAAACCAGAAGACATTTTTTCGTCATCCAACATACTCAGTGGAAAAGTAAGTCAATGAAATTGGTCCGTGGTGGCAGGTAGTCACTACTAGCTTGAAGACCTAACCTCACAAGAGAGAATGCTCTGCTTTCAGATATCTCTAGTTGCAAGTTCCACCCCCTGGAACTAAGATACTCTCCTAGGAGCTTTCACCTACTGATGGTGGTGCTTGCCACGAAGCCATACGGAACAATATACACCTCTGTATTTGAAAGTACTTTGGTGTCTAGCCTCCTTCTAAAGCCTTCTCTAGTAAGAGTTGGACATTTGTACTCCCTTCAGTCATTTCTCACATAGCCAGCCTCTGTTGAGTCTACATCAGTGGCCAGTATATCTTGCATTATCTTGTAGTTGGTTGTTTACATGCCCCAGTTTCCATATATCACAAGAACAGGTATACTTTCTTCTACACTCTACAGTGTCAAGATACTCTCCACATAGAGAATGTGGGTGAGCATTTGATGAATTGAATTAATATATCTGAAGACATCTATTATGTTGTTTCCAAATCTGTTCATTTCCAGTTCCCTCAACCTAGGTTCTTTGTATAAAGTTTGCATTATAGAGCTGAAACTAAGCTGATACTTCACTTCAGATGAGATGTGAGAATTCAGGTGGAAATCCTAAAAGCTAAGTCCACTGTTTAAGACCCTTAAAATTTTTTTAAAAGGAAGATCCAGGAAATATTCTGTTTCCCAACTTGTCCTTTTTCTTTGGTTCTATTGGGAATTATGTTGGTTTGTTACCTAGCAACAGTGCTTATCACTAGGCAATTTACAACCATTTCTCATTTGTCATCATTTGTCTAATCAAATCTGATCATAAATAAAATCTGCACACAATCAACTGACTTCTGTTTGTAATTAGAATCCCTCTCCATCAGGGGAAGAACATTAATAGTCTTGCACCTTGCATGTATTGACTTATTTGTGCCTTTTTGTCATTTTGTAATACACTACCCCTCACCATCTTATATTATTCAATCTGTCTTGATTCCCTTCAGCAAAATTCTATCTTTTATAGTGAGATGCTATCAATCCAGGTGTCTTTGGATGAAATTTGTAAGTCATCTCTGTTCATTTATTCTGAATATGTCATCTGCACAAGGTGACTTAATTTTGCCATATATTGCTAATGTTTAACACTGCTTCTTACTCTCTTTCTCTCATACCAACCAGCTTCACCTGATCAAGTCAATGTCACAAACATTTCTTATTATGAATTGCAGTAAGCTTGAGCTGTTTTGTATGTCTGGCATTATTCTCCCCTTTTCATCAGTTCAGATTTCCCTTTTTAACAGAAATCCCATTCCTTTGGGGATCCCAACCATAAAATTATAGTTTGGGCTACAAAGCAGAATACTTTACACCTTTGGTCATAGAAAGAGATGTTTAAAAACCAGCTATAATACCCCATTCCCTGGTCATGGTGCTTGGTCCAGGATGGGTCCATGATATAAGCCAGACCAAACTTTTGGGAATTCTCCAAATTAAGTATACAGAGAGGGTCATCTTTTCCTCTCACATCTCTAAAATAAAGCATTAGGCCAGTGTTCCCCATCATCATATGTGTTGCTATGTGGAGAAGGCCCATGGTACAGAGAAGACAGAAAAGAGAGGAGAGGCTAAGAGTTATACAGAGGTGGGCAACTGAAATAGATATGGGAGGAGGTGAGTGCAGCGAGAGTATGAGAGAGAGAAAAGAGAAGAAAGGAAGACACAGGGCAAAGGAGGGAGGGAAAGAGATGGAGAGAATCTGAGAGACAATATTGATGGCATCTGAGTCCCTGGTTCCAGTTCCAGAGATGACAGAGTTGCCCAGATTCCTTTGATTGTGTGAGCTGTCCCAGGACCAATATCTTTGCCATAAAGCCCATATTTTTTAAAGCACATTCAAGTCAGGTTTTTCTCAATTGCAATCCATATAATTGACTTACAATTATGTGACTTACTGTTACCCCACAAACTTGTAAAATACTCTAGCCAAGACATGGGAGAAACCTATGTATCCATCAACAGAGGAAGGAATAAAGAAGATGTGGTATCTATACACAATGGAATATTACTCAACTATAAAAAGAATGAAATAATACCTCTTTTTTTTGACGTGCCACACAGCTTGCAGATCCTAGTTCCCCAACCAGAGATCAAATCAAGGCCTCTGAAATGGAAGCATGGGGTCCTAACCACTGGACCACCAGGGAAGTCCTAAAACAATGTCATTTGCTGCAACGTGGATGGACCTAGAGAATACCATATTAAGTGAAATAAATCAGAGAGAGAAAGACAAACAGCATATGATATTGCTTATATGTAGAATCTAAAAAATTATACTAATGAACTTACTTACAAAATAGAAAGGGACTCACAGACATAGGAAGCAAATGTATGGTTACCAAAGTGAAAAAGGGGAAGGGTGATAAATTAGGAGTTTGAAGTTAACAGATACACACATTTTTATACATAAAATGGATAAACAAAAAGGATCTACTATATAGCACAGGGAACTATACTCAATATCCTGCAATAATCTATAATGGAAAAGAATCTAATAAAGAATAGACAGATAGATAGATGTATAACTGAAACTTCATGGTACACCAGAAACTAACACAACATTGTAAATCAACTATATTTCAAAACAAATTTTAAAAACATAATATAAAGTATTTTCACATTGATCATCAGTTTGGATTATTCTAGCAACAACATTTGACTCCTGAGAAGTGGTTAATGTAGAGGGAACTGTACCCATTTTATAGATTAGAAAATATGGATACAAAAAAATGACTTATTTGGTAATGCAGCTAGAGGGGACCAGATTTCTGACTCTTAGTCCCAGACCCTGTACAATAGAGCAGTTACTTCCCCACTGCACACTGAGTCTGGTAACTACAAAGCAGCATGAGAACAGCTGTGCAGCTGCAGAGAAACATATGGTGCAGTAGCTGGCTTGGCACTTCTCTAATATGGGGAGATAAAATAGATTCAGTTACAATGGTAGCTGAAAACACAAAGATCAGTTTTCTGTAGACAAAACCAAAGTAATGACTATAGCAGTCCTCGACTGGGTTCATCAGGAAAGGAGGAGTTCAGATAGAAGGAGGAGGGAGAAGACACTTCAGGTGCCCTAGAAGCAACATGAGCCAAGGTTCAGAAACCAGAGTAGACACAGTGTGCTGTGGGGACGCATCTGCCTGGCTGATGTATCTTCTAAATATAGCTTGAGCTCTTCCCCTTCTCTCCTCCTCCACTGCCTCTGATCATTTTATCTGAGTCCTAGATTATTGAAGTAGCCTCCTAATTATTCTCCCTATATTTGTTTCTTTATTGCAATCCATTCTCCATACTACAGCCCAAGTGATCTCTGAAAACAATATATCTCATCAGATCACTCTCCTTCCTAAATCTAAGCAATAGCCTCACACTGCTCTCAAGGGGCAGACCTCATTCTTTACATGGGCTACGGGGTGTTATAATCTTGCCAGCCGCAGAGGACACCTTTCCGTGTCTCCTTCCCACTCTCCAACCAAACTGAATGTCATCTCACTGACACAAGACATCCTGCTCTCTCTGCCCTTAGGTCATTTGCATTTGCTGGTTTCTCTGTCTAGAATGTTGTTTCTTTTCCTCCACCCTCTGTCTCATTCCTCTCTTTCTTCCTTCATTTATTCAAAGAATAACAATTAGATGTATCTTATGTACCTGAGAGGTAAGTTTCAGATCATCATTAAGAATAAGGATTTGTAAAGCTATCACCAATTAATTAAAAATAAATAAACAATAAAAAAAAAAAAGAATAAGGATAATGGGACCAGACTGTTGTGCTGAAACCTGGTTTGGATACCTATCACCTATGTGACATTTTAGCAAGTTACTCAAATTCCATTTGTCTCCATTTAATCATACTTGTACTTACCTCGTGTGGTTGAGGATTAAATGAACACACAGCAAGGCATTTATCAATGTCCAACATAAATGGCTATATGAGTGTTTGCAATAATAATTATTATAGCTGAATTCTGTTCACATTCTGCCATGGTAGGGGTTATGTCCTCAAACAAGGTTTCTCTAAGTCCCTGGACTGAGCTGGGCCTCTATTCTATAGAATTGTCCTGCTTTTCATTTCACTGTACTCAGTTTAATCCATTTTTAAATTGGATTATACATACTAAGGGGGCAAAGATCATATCTATTTTGTTTATTACTTCATTGAAATATTCTAGTACAATAGCTCTTTCAGAGTAAGAGTTAAATATATTATTTACTAATGAGAGAGTCAAGGTCACAATGGTGATTGCTGTGAAAGCCAGGGAAAATGAACTAGGACTTCACCTGGATGCAGTGGGGGAACCATTTGTGCCTCCCTAAGGTTGGAAAAGACACAGGGACTATTTCACTTTAGGGAGTATTAGATACATAACAACTTATATACATGCATATTAAGTGATCTTGCCAGTCCTTGTTATCACCTGAAACAGCAATGATGGGAACAGCTTCTGAGATGTTTGCTTCCCCCATCTAGGACATCCTGGGGCAATCTGTTACTCATGATAATGGAAGGGATATGACAGTACCTCTGATCACTGACACTGAGACCTTAAAAGATATTACCAAAGATATCATCAAAACTGGGCCAAAGCAGGAGGACATATGCTCACAGGAAAGGCCAGGAAGATTTTGAAATACTAGAAAAAAGGAACAGCACTATTTCCACACAAGGGCTCAACAGCTCAAAAACTGGGGGGAACAAAAGGCTTTAAAATGGGATTTGAGGAGCATAGATCACCTAGGAGAGAGCATACAGAAAGATTCACATGGCTGCTTTAATGGTACCCATTAAACCTCTCACTCAATTCCTGCCATTTTTGTGTGTATTGTGGCCCAGACCGTAATACTTTCTCGGTGATAGGAGAGTATGTCTCTTAGTATGGACTAATGAAATTTCCACCACTGGAGGCTATACATCTGGGGTCTTTCCTTGTCTGCTGCATGACATTTATTCACTAGACAATGATTTGTTCAGTGCCTGTCATGTCACATCTGGGTGCTAGAGATGGAAAGGTGAGAACACTTCCCTTGGGAAAGTCAGAGCATCCCTGGAACATGTGAGTGAGAGAAGCCCAGCTTGGTCCTAACTGTGTTCCAAGAAGGTCTGGGAAAGTAGTCACCTAAAATCACTGATGTCCCTTAATGTAAAGTACTGAGAAGTGTTCTGGGAGAGACTCAGGTAGACAACATACAACAAAGCCCAAATAGTAGTGGGGATGGAAAACTCTTAACATAATGTCAACCTCCTCCAACTTCCTTTTCTCATCCAGCCCATCATGGACTCATGCCTGAGTCCTTAGAGAAAGAAGGGGGAATACTGTGAGTCAAAACTGAAAGTAGAGCATTCAGGGAAACTCTGTAAGCAATTAAAACACAAGGTAATATTGCCTTTGTACGTTGTCCCTAAAGGAGAAGACAGGACCTCTCTGTCTGAGCTTTGGCTTGGTTTAGCACATTGAGAGCAAGAGAGATCAAGTCCATTGGCATCTCCAAGGAGCAAGAGCACCACCTGAGGTAGGAAATTCAGTGGACATGACAGCAGAGAACTGGGCTAATGACACCAGGCAAAGGGCCTCTGAGCAGCAGTATATTGGTAAAAGTTTTAACAACTGGATCTCCAAGAAAAGAAAATGTGTGTGTGTACATATATATATTTAATATTATATATTCATAACAAGTTTATATAAACGTTACTAATTTTAAAAATGGATAACATACAATTTGCAGTTAATGATAAAGTACACAACATTCTTCATTGTAAATCCCATAGAACCAACGGATTCTCAGAGAATGCTTTCATTTGATGTTTACGGAAGCCTTGTACCTATAACCAACTTACGGTGGCCACTGACAAGTGTAGTTACGACAAGAATGTTAGTTGATAGTTTATTTATGCTAATAAGTAAGATGAAAGTCAAAGAAGTAAAACATATGTCAGAACTTCACTCACTGTCAATCATGACTTCTTTGCTGAATTGGACAATATTAATAGTTTTTGAGTACTAGAAGAACATTTCCTCAAATTTTTTGTTCCATTCACAATGTACTGGCCCCAGACATGACACACCTGAATATTTAGTCCATATTACTGACATTTTATCAGTTTCTTATGTCTAGACAACCAACAGTAAGTCGAGCTCTGGTCTGTAGAGTTTGCCAGATTTCATGGTATAAGTACTCTTGATACGACCAATTTCAAACTACCAATGTGATGTCACTGTATTATAGAGTATAATATAATCATAGAGATAACAATTATAGAGGTACAATTGGCACACATATCCTCAGGAGCATAGATAACAGTAAGATGTAAAAAAATAATTAAGAAATGATGAGTTTTGAGTATTTATTAACTTTTTAAAAAATATATTTATTTGCAAATTTATATAATTGATTTTTTATAATGGCTGTGTTCAAATTAGCTTGCAAAATTCCTAGCAAGTTAACCATCTGCTTCAGGACAAGCTGGCTCCGGCACACACTACATCTGGCACACATGCAGATTCTCCACTCAGACCCTCTGTGAGGAAAGATCCTCCCTGGGCCATGAGGGGGGTAGTTTGTTAAGAGTTGTAAAGTTCTGCCTCCGTTTTCAAGCCAAGGGCCTGGTACTCTCAGGATGACCCTCCACCCATGACTGAGCAATAATGACACAAAACTAGCCATTTCTGTAAAACATGGGGCTCCTCTGATAGGAAGTCTTCGCTCTCAAGCTTCCTTTTGGACTGGCAGGAAGTTTGTCTGACTGGCATCACAGTTTGACATCTCCCCCTGCTCTCTTTCCTCTCA
Organism: Capricornis sumatraensis; assembly: GCF_032405125.1. NCBI lineage: Eukaryota > Metazoa > Chordata > Mammalia > Artiodactyla > Bovidae > Capricornis > Capricornis sumatraensis. The sequence goes on from NC_091077.1 coordinate 64,296,427, forward strand.
CCCATGTTACTTCAAAGAACCCATTATACTCCCAACTGCATCCCACTGTCTACTTCCCAGGGAACCCAACCTCCAACAAGGAACTGGCGTCAGAAGGGAAGCAGCCTCATGTGGAATCACAGAGAGCGGGGACCACAACAAATGGAAATGTCCAAAGAGGACAGTGGAGGCAGTGACACCACCAGGAGAAACCTGACTGGACTCGGGAAAAGGGCTCTCAACCCCGCAATGTGGTCTCTGAAAAGTAAACTGCATCCGGTGTTCGGAAACCTGAAATAACAACAAGGCTGAGAAATGAATTAGCGCCTTTTTCTATTAATGTGACTCCATCAGTCCATTCCCACATGGGACAGCCAACCTGGGAAAGTGCAGGTAATTATAATGCAGTGCAATAAGTGCTCTATTGAAGGCTTGAATCAGTTTTCCTCAAAACAAAACAGGCAAGTCATTAAATAACAGAAGAACCAGGGGAGGCTTCACAAAGGAGGTGCTGTTTGAGTTGGATCCTGAATAACGAGTAGGAACTGGGCAAGCAAACAATATACTGGGAGAATTCGATGGGGGGGGGGGGGGGGTGGTTAGACTGCCACAGGTTCTAAGATACAATCACTGACTCAGTCACCACCATTATTTTAATTACTTCCAAAAGCAGATCCTCATTTCAGTGAAACATCTACACAATTTCCTTACCCTCCCTTAGCATCAAGAATATGTTTGTGAAACAACTCCAGGTGGGAAGTGGGGCACGGGTAGAGCAGACTCAAAACTCGCAAAGGGCAAGTAAGCTGCTCCTTTCGGAGATCAGCCCCATGGCTGGTTACATGGTTTCAGCAGACTCGTTTTCTGACTGAGCTATAGTGCAAAGCACTCTAAGCCAAGAATTTGAGGAACCGTGCTCCAGTCCTTCAAAGACTGTCTCTCCACCTATAAAATAGAGTTAATAATCCAGGCCTCCCAGAACACAACAAAGCTGTGGTGAAGATCTGTTGAGCTAAGAGACAAGAACATTCTTTGAAAATCCTTAAAACACTATGTGGCTGCTGTATAGCACAGAGAGCTCAGCTTGGTGCTCTGTGATGACCTGGTTGGGAGAGGGGAGGCGAATTGGAAGCAGGGAATTGGGAGGAGGTTCAAGAGGGAGGGGATGTGTGTATACACATAGCTGATACACTCTGTTGTACAGCAGAAACTAACACAACATTGCAAAGCAATTACACCCCAATAAAAGATAAACATTTAAAAAACCCAACACTATGTGGCACTTACTCTGACACTCAGGAAAGCCATATCCAATGATCACTTCTCATTTACTGTCCCCAAGTCTAAAACAGGTCCATTTGTTAATGGTGAGTCTCAGGTCTCTGTAGTTTTCCACCACAGCACCGATGGTTGGGACTCACACAATTGTATGACTACTTCATGAACAACGGTCTCTTCTAGTAAGTCCATCAGGGCCATATCACTATGAGCACACTCCCTTTGTTCCAAGTGCCTAACCAAGTACCTGGAGCATGTTAAGGGCTCAGTTAGTCTGATAAATGGATTATCTACTGCACCCTTCCATTAAGTTTCATCTTACTTTTTTTTTTTCCTTACTTTTTTAAAATCATTGAGAAGCTGACCCTGACTGTGAACTGTTTCAGAATAGGCATCATGTGCTTTTTAATATCTGCATTCTTAATCCCTACCCCAATGCCTGGCTGATACTAGGTATGAATAAATATTTCAATGGTAGATAGCTTACATATAACTTCATGGTGTAGTCTTTTGAATGTGGCAGAAACTCAATAATTCGTTGTGCATAAAATGAATATGAAAATAACTGTCTTTTCTTGTATACCTGCTATAAATATTAATCTCTATGTTTTAACTACTAAGCACTTAAAAAAAAAACTATTCTACTTCCTCTGGGATGTTAAATCTCTTTGGGTAGAAGAGATGTCTTAGATGTGAGATTCTTAATAGACTTCTTTTTATTTGAATCTAGATATGAGCCCTGCAGCCAGGGAAGAGTTATCTAACTCTCTGAGACTCAGTTTCTTCATCTATATAATGGAAATGATGTTTTATAAATGTTAAATGAAATAAAATATGTGAGGGCTACTGTACAGCCTTTGGTGATGGTAGATTCTCAACAAATCTTTAGGATTTCTTTTCTTCTATGATCTCTATTCTCTCTTCACTGACATGTCAGGCTTCCAAACTTCTCTCCAAAGGCTAAAAGAGAAATTAAGTGACTGTTTTTCCCTATGGCTCAGTGTCTGCCTTTATCTCAAATGGTGCTCCATCAGGTCACCTCTATAACCTCAGATTTTAGCGTGGGGGAATGAAAAGAATCTTAGAGTGGGAATCCAACTAGGTTTTAGCTCAGCGCCTGACACTGACCAGCTATGCATCCTTATGTAGACCATTCATATCTTCAACCACTGTTCTTGGAGACTCTGACACTACTCTTAGCATTTGGAAATAGATTAGAGGCAAAAAAAGACAAGAATCCCTGCCTTCATGGAGCTTAAAAATTGTTCTCAGTAGGAAACACTGACCAAAAATATCAATACAACAAAGTGAATTAAGTAGTATGTTAGAGAATAATGAGTGCTATGAAACAAATAAAATGTTGAACTGGGTAAGGGGAAACAGAGTGCTGGGGAGGGGAGGGTTGGAGGACAAGATCCAGCATTAAAATGGCTCACTGAGGAAGGGATACTTGAGTAAAGCCGTGAAAGAGATGGGAGATCAACCAGTGGGTATTTGGGGGAAGAGCATCAAAGCCAAGAGAATACCAGATAAAGACCCTGAGGGGATGTGTCTGAGAAATACAAAAAGTCCAGCATAGCTATTTTGGTATAAGCAAACAAGAGGACTTCCCTATAGCTCTAATGGTAAAGAATCTGCCTGCAAAGCAGGGGACCAGGGTCCGATCCCTGGATTTGGAAGATCCTCTGGAGAAGGGAATGGCAAGCCACTCCAGTATTCTTGCCTGGAAAATCCCATGGATAGAGGATTGCAAAGAGTCGGACACGACTGAGCGACTAACACACACAAGGAGAGAGGAGGAGGACGTGAGGACAGGGCAGTGAGTACATCAGACCCTTAAAAGTTTGGACTTTAATCTGGATGAAATGGCTTTGCTGGCCTTACCTACACATGAGGAAAAGAAATTTAGACTAGATTCTTTTTGAGATCCATCTAACTCTCACAGTCAAGGAATTTTCTTTCCATTTGGGTACTGACAGCTATAACAACTGGCATAGGCAAATCATGGGGAACTGGACAAGCATATATATGCTGCATTCTAACAGTTGGACACATACAGGATTCACACGTGTAAATAGACCTCTTGTCTAAAACTAAGACAGGTAACACACAACAACGGAACAGGACTCTGGCACTGTCGGTATTTGGACAGGCTAGTTGTTGAATACAACACCTGCAACTTGAGCTGGGCAGGTGCTTAACTTGCCTCACCTCCATTTTCTCATCTGTAAAGTGGTGATAACTGATTTCTCTCAATGATTTAGTGTGAGGATTAAATAAGATGATCCACCAAGTTCTTAGCAAAATATTGAACATGTATAATAAGAAACTCTAACTATATTTCACCATGTTTTATTTTACATACTAGGTGTTAACAAAGGCTCACTGAACTGAATTTTCCAAACTTCTATATTTGGGATTTGTGTGCTAATTTTACCTCTTGTATACCATCAAATGTGTCATTCCAACAAATGTGTGTTAGTTTATTACATGCAGTGCACAGATGTGTGAGTGAATAGGACAAAGTTCTTGATTTACAGGGACATAAGTGGAAGAGACATATCCATAAAAGTAACTGTAGTTCAGAGCAGTCTGTTAAAATTATGTTAATAAAAGGGCCACACATAATGGCAGAATGGAGAAAGAGAGATAATTCCGATGGGGGTTATTCCCGGTGGTTTCATGGAGGAAATGAGAGACATGAGCAGGTGAGAAAGTATGTCTCGTGTCTCCCTATGGATGGATGACACAGTAAATAGTCTTTATTTTCTTCCAGGCGGCACTAGTAAGTTATGAAGTCGGTGACTTATAAAATTGTTGCAAGTTTGTAGACACCTTAACTCATATTGCTCCTGGCAAAAGTGACTTCACAAGAGCAATGCTGGGTCCTGATAGTCATAGTGGTAAACTGTCAAATTCCGTGCACATTGTTGCCAGGGGAACAGCAGATGAAAGCTCAATTAGAGAGAGAGAGAAAGTGGAAGGCAGGAAAGAAGAAAGGGAAGGAGGGAAGAAGGATAAAAAGATAGATCTGTGATAGCACTCAATTTCATGATCAAGAAGGGTATGTTAGTCATTCCGTTGACTCTTTGTGATCCCACAGACTGTGGCCTGCCAGGCTCCTCTGTCCATGGAATTCTTGAGGCAAGAATACTGGAGTGGGTAGCCATTCACTTTTCCAGGGGATCTTCCTGACCCAGGGATCGAACCTGGGTCTCTCACATTGCAGGCAGATTGTTTACTGTCTGAGCCACCAGGGAAACCCAAGTAGAGTGTAATTACACAAAAAAGTTATTTCTGAATGAATCTTTGCTCCCTCCGTCTTTTATTTCCAGATCCACTATTTCAGCTATTTGACAGCCTGAGGAAAATTGCTCTTCTTGGTATTTACATACTGCTATTCCTGCTGGGAAAATATGAGATGCTTATGAAAGATTTCATAAAATGCTATCAGTTCACACATACATTTTCCAGGAGTTGGTCCAAGGAAAGCTTGGATATTTCTAGGGCTATAACACACTTCTCTAATAGAACATACTGGGTGTTCCCAAAGGAATAAATGAAATTTTTAAATATCCTTGCCACTCCCTCTTGCCTTCTTCTGCTCTCAAGCTGCATGGATAAGTGGCCAAGGCAATACATTATGAAACAGCTATACATTTCTAGACTTTTGAATTATGTTATTCTACTTAACTAATAGAAAGTCTCTTATTTTGTCTAGCAAGGCTATGGTCAAAGGAATATTCTCTGTAGCATATCCTTCTCTCAGAAGTATGGTTAGACAAGAGAAAAGTGATCTAAGATGTTTGATGATATATGAAAGTATTATGAACTTTTTAGGTGGTGTTGTGGTATTTTTTTTAAGTCATAGTTACTCATAAATGCATTCAGAGTTACTTAAGTATAAAATACTGATACAGTATTTGTAATATGCATCGACAAAATAGAGGGGAGACTTGGTAAAGGTAAGATGAAACAAGATTGGCTCTGAGTACACATGAGAGGTACCCAAGGCTCATTATACTATTTTCTGCTTTCATAATGCTTTAAACTTTCCATATTTTTTTTAATAAAGAAAGAGGTTCAAGCTCAATTATTTCACTGATTATATGAGAGAGAATTTGAAAAGAGACCTCAGTGCTCTAGAAGGATGGGAGGAAGGTTTGGGTTGGAAAGCAGGTCTTTGGCACTTAAGATATCAGATGCACAAAGGGCAGATATCATGGCAGTGTGATTCTGAGCCAGGAGGAAGGTAAACTTAATGGATGGGGGTAGATAAAGGAGCTATGAGGCCAGGGTTTTCAGTGATTAAGGACTGACCAATATGGTTATTTCTGTGATTTTTGATGCATAGTCTTGACTCAACTATCCTGTTCTTCAACTCTACTGTTCATTAGAGAGTGTACAGGGAACCAAGGATAGAAAATGGTGAGTGGGAAAAAATATGAAGATATAAACCACATAAACAAACTTCTTGGGCAAGTTCCTCCCCCAAACAGCATATTAATTAATTCTTTGGATGATGCTACAGAAAGTATGCTTAACACACTTAAGAATGCCAAGCAGAAAAGGAGAGAGAATTCACAGAATGATAGAAGCAACATCCTCATATCTTAATATGTCAGAGTTGTGAGCTGAATATACCTAGATGAAATTAAACAAATAAATGCAAATTCCTATCCTGAAATTCAAACACCAATGGCACAAACATAAGGTAGGAGATAGAGCTTAGAAAAAGCCCACAGGAATATACTTAGACTTAACAGGCAATAAATACCATATAACCAATGTGATGAGGCTGACAAACAGAAAAATTAATCCTTTTAAATGTGCATTAGAAGTAATGGAATACATAAACTGACAGAAACGGTAGACCTATCTGTACTGGCCAGGGCTCCTTTGGAATTTCAGGTTCATTTGTTCCAGAAGACAAAAAAAAAAAAAAAAAAAAAGTACATTTTGAACAAAGTACTGAATAAAGAAGGGGTCCAAAGCTCCATCCTGGAGAAATGACTGAAGGAACTAAAGGTGTTGAGGTAAAATGATTCACTCAGGACATCTGTACTCTCTGAAGTGCTGGACCATGGAAGAGAAACAGTATGACTTCAAGAGATGGAACTGGGCCAAATGTGAAGATGTTACGGGGGATCAGATTACAGGTCCAGAGGAAGAAACTCTTTACAAAGACCAGATGCCTCCACAGATGGAAAGCCCTGTCGTGTGGGTCACTGAATGTCTATGAGAGCCATGAGAGGATGATGGTGGTGGCTGTTATTATTGTCGTTGCTATCACAGGTGTGAGATAAGTCTATTGGAGCCGTGAGATGTGAATTAGAGTCAGAGCAGTGGCATACAGCTGATCAGACACGTGGCCACGGAGTTCTTGAATTGGGTCTAGTCCAAATTGAGACGTGCTGCAATTACGAAACATGCACCAGAGTTTGAAGACTCATCATGGAAAAGGAAAAGTAAAATATCTGCTGCTGCTGCTAAGTCGCTTCAGTCGTGTCCGACTCTGTGTGACCCCATAGATGGCAGCCCACCAGGCTCCCCCGTCCCTGGGATTCTGGCAAAAATAATGAAGTGGGTTGCCATTTCCATCTCCAATGCATGAAAGTGAAAAGTGAAAGTGAATTCTCTCAGTTATGTCCAACTCCTAGCGACGCCATGGACTGCAGCCTACCAGGCTCCTCCGTCCATGGGATTCTCCAGGCAAGAGTACTGGAGTGGGTTGCCATTGCCTTCTCCAGTAAAATATCTAGTTAATCTGAATAATTTATGATATATTTTATCAATATGGATTGATACATATATATTTATGTTGATAATATTCTGGATATACTGGGCTAAATAAAGTATATTATTAAAATAAATTTTACCTATTATTCTTTATGCTTTAAATTATGGCTGCTGCTGCTTAGTCACTCGTTCATGTCCGACCCTTTGCAGCCCTATGGACAGTAACCCAGCAGGCTCCTCTGTCCATGCAATTTTCCAGGCAAGAATACTGGAGTGGGGTATGATTTCCTACTCCAGGGGATCTTCCCAACCCAGGGATCGAACCGCCATCTCTTGGATCTCCTGCATTGGCAGGCAGATTTTTTATCACTGCACCACCTGGAAAGCCCTTAGCTTAACTACTCTGAACCTTAAATTCCTATTTGAAAATGATAAAGTTCGACAATCTCTGAGGTATTTCCGATTGCTGACATTTTCAGATTCCATGAGAAAGCCCGCTGTCCAGGTTAGGTCTAGGCATTCTTTTTAATTACATGTGTTCCCATCACTATTTTATTCAAATTCCCACTCAACCAATTTTTTCAGTCTTCTCCATTTTCAAAGACTATGAAAAGAATGCAGTGTTCAAAAACAGACAAAACTGAAACTGGGACCTCACTACATCTTGAACAACTTCTCAGTGATCATGATCAGCTTCACCCCTCACACAATATCCAAGCTACTTACCTGTGTGCTTACATTTGGCTCGACCCACTGATGGTACTTGATTTAAATCATCACAGACATCTTTTGAGGTGGATGTGATTATTACCCTTATATAATTAAGGAGGTAACTAGGTATTTGATCTGTTTGTATAAACCTGTGAAAGGTTGTTGTGGAACCACGAAAGACGCCGGGATTCTTGGCCTCTGGAGGAGAAGAATTTAATCTGGGGCCAGAGATGAGGCTTGACCACTCAGAGCTTTTGTTGTAATAAAGTTTTATTAAAGTATAAAAGAGATAGAGAAAGCTTCTGACATAGATATCAGAAGGGGGCAGAAAGAATACCCGCCTGCTAGTCTTTAGCTGGATGAGAAACGCTGGGCTGGAAGAAACACAAGCTGGAATCAAGATTGCCAGGAGAAATATCAATAACCTCACCTATGCAGATGACACCACCCTTATGGCAGAAAGTGAAGAGGAGCTAAAAAGCCTCTTGATGAAAGTGAAAGAGGAGAGTGAAAAAGTTGGCTTAAAGCTCAACATTCAGAAAACAAAGATCATGGCATCCGGTCCCATCACTTCATGGGAAATAGATGGGGAAAGAGTGGAAACAGTGTCAGACTTTATTTTGGGGGCTCCAAAATCACTGCAGATGGTGACTGCAGCCATGAAATTAAAAGACACTTACTCCTTGGAAGAAAAGTTATGACCAACCTAGACAGTATATTCAAAAGCAGAGACATTACTTTGCCGACTAAGGTCCGTCTAGTCAAGGCTATGGTTTTTCCTCTGGTCATGTATGGATGTGAGAGTTGGACTGTGAAGAAGGCTGAGCACTGAAGAATTGATGCTTTTGAACTGTGGTGTTGGAGAAGACTCTTGAGAGTCCCTTGGACTGCAAGGAGATCCAACTAGTCCATTTTAAAAGAGATCAACCCTGGGTGTTCATTGGAAGGACTGATGCTAAAGCTGAAGCTCCAGTACTTTGGCCACCTCATGCAAAGAGCTGACTTATTGGAAAAGACTCTGATGCTGGAAGGGATTGGGGGCAGGAGGAGAAGGGGACGACCGAGGATGAGATGGCTGGATGGCATCATGGACTCGATGGACGTGAGTCTGAGTGAACTCCAGTAGATGGTGATGGACAGGGAGGCCTGGCGTGCTGCGATTCATGGGGTTGCAAAGAGTTGGACATGACAGAACGACTGAACTGAACTTATATAGTTACTAGCAGTCTGTTAATGAAAGAACGGAATGTCTCAAAACTCAGAGAACGGCACCAGGCCACTCACACACAAGATGCATTTTGAGATAATCTTGGTATCAGGCCAGTCATCCTGGGCCATAAAAGGATTGACTTGAATCTTGTATAAAGGCAGATTACCATACAAATAGTTTCATTTACATGGATTAGGAGAACAATGTATGAGGATAACAGACTGGTTTGTCAAGTCAGTTCTGAGCCTTTAGGCAGAACTGACTTGAAGACAGAGTCTGGGGTAAGCGCACAGTACATTAATATAGCTTAAAAGACAAACATTTCCATAAGAAAAATATATTGGTTAGCTCAAATATTGAGAAAAGTTAAGTTCAGGTGGAACCAGGTGTCATTATGGTAACACAGTGTTTTAAGAGTCAGACAGGACTGAGCGACTTCACTTTCACTTTTCACTTTCATGCATTGGAGAAGGAAATGGCAACCCACTCCAGTGTTCTTGCCTGGAGAATCCCAGGGATGGGGGAGCCTGGCGGGCTGCCATCGGTGGGGTCGCACGAGTCGGACACGACTGAAGTGACTTAGCAGCAGCAGCAGTATTTTAAGAGAAGCCTCTTTCTAAATTTATATAGAGAAGGGGAAAAATATAATACTAGTTTGTTTCCTCCTGCCGCTTAAGAGAGAGGAGAAAAAAATGTCTGACACTTTCAGCCTATTTCCCCCGTTTAGAGGCCCCTGGCCTTCCTGCCTGTTACCCTCTCACCTGGATATGTCCCTCTGCTTCTGTAAACTGCAGGAAGATGGCATAATATTGTCAATCACTATAGTACACTCAATTAGGGTATAAACGACAGTGAGGATTAAGTGAAAACATGTATGTGGAGTTCCATTACAGTAGTAGATTTATAATAGGTAGACATGATAGAATTCTCCTGCTAACCTCTTTCTATAAACCCTCCAAATCCTTTAAATACAGCTCCAGTAACACCTTTTCCACAGCGCCTCCACCTTTTCCCCATGGCTGGAAGTAAAGGTCAATGCCTTCTGAACTAGCATAGCTCTACATGTGATCATTTCTTATCAATCTCATTTCCAACCTTACCCTAAAGTCACATCTATTCTCTTATATTAAACTATAAAGCTCTTGAGAGATAGCTTTATACAAAATCCACACTGCAGTCCCTATAGTCTGTGGAACAGAGTAGATTATTAATACACATTAATTGAGTTAAAATTACTATTTGTCGAAAATTTAATAGTCCCAACCACTGCATGAAATTTAAGTTCCTTATATGCATATCTAATTTATCCTTCACAACCTAAAATGTAGATACTAATGTTACCCATTTTACAGATGGGGACACTGAGTCTTCAAGGAGCTGCTCAACATCACACTGGTTTTAAGTGGCAGACCCAGGTTCTGAATTTTAACTGACTCCCTCCATAATCAATGGTAATGATCTTAACCATTGCAGAGAAAGGCCAAATGGGCAGATGGATGGACAGAATGAATGAATAGAAGCACAAAAATATATCCTCTGAATTTAAACTCAAGATTTCCTTTTAATCCCAGCTTTCCCTTCTGGATATCAAACTTCCTAGCTCCAGCTCCAACATCCCAGCCTATGACTGAGAGTTCAGCAGAGAAGGAAGAGAATCACATTTCATCATTTTAAAGATTCATAATGAGCTAAAAGGCCAAGTCAAAATCAATTTATTATTCACCAAAATCTCATGTCCCTGCCTGTTTTGTTCTCCTGAATAAAACATACCTTTTCAAGTGTATGAGCTGCCAGCAGCAGGGAAGAAACAAGGGAGCTAGTAATACATATTCACATAATTAGGAAGAAGAAAAAAACATTCAAGCAGGTTTCCTTTTTAACGTTTATATTTATCTGCATCTCCATCTCAGGAAAATGTTTACCTAGTATAGAGAGCATGTGTATTTTTCACCTGATAGCAAGATTTTATGGTTGGGGTTTGTTTTTTTTTTTTTTTTTTTTTTTCATTTGGAGCTACAAGCCAAGATTTTAGCAGCTACCCTCCAACACCCTAAGTCCACCAACAGAAGGAACTCTTGGATCCTTGTAACACCTGGGGTTCTTTAGCAAGAGAACAGTCAGCCCCAAGACAGAGCCACTCAGATTAGCTGCATCCCTGGCATAGATTGAGACCATGCCTTGTGGCTTTGAAAATGACAGTGACTGTAATTTATTACCTGCATTGATTCACAGAACGTGGCTCCTTGTACAAACAAGCAGACATTTTTCAATTGTGCAGTGCAATGGACAAATTGCTTTGCATAGAAACTCTGCTTTTAAAATTAATTGAGGTGAGCATTGAGGATATATGCATTATGCATGTACAAATAATACATCCTTGGGAAAAAAAAAGGCCCAAATGGGTTCTATTTAACTTTAAAACTGTGTTTTATTAATGCATTTTAAGGGAAGAGCTTCAATCAATGACCCTATTCCCACTAAACACAGAGCATTCAATCAAAACAGAATCCAGCCTGCTTACTTTATTTCCCTTTCCCTTTCTGAAAGCAATGGCATTTCATTTTCCAACAGACACCTTTTTTTTTTAAATTCATAATGTCATATTTTAATCCAATCAATGCACATTAGCTACAACTAATGCAAATGCCATTGATACTCTTTCCTCAAACCAATTTTTAAAAAATCTGCTAAAACAGTACAGCACAATCTCTCCACCTCAGATTAATAAGTATTGGACAGCTTTTCTATATTTCTTTTTCCTTCTTAACAGAGTATTATTGAACAAAGCTCTAGGACGTTTTAGGGCGATGCATAAAACAAATTCTCCTTGAATCCTGCAGTATTTGGAAAGGCCAGCCTTTCTCACCCAAGGCTCCACTCCTTGCCTTCAATGCTGCTGATTCAGCCAAGGAGAAGTGGTCCTACTTGGTCCCCATTCTCCACATCCCCTGCCTTTGTTTCTCCCACTCTGGATGTCTCTTACCCTATGTCCAAATTTCACCTGTACTTAAGGATTCTATCAAGGGCCTCTTTCAGGAAGACTTCCCTGATTCTACACTTATCTTGTCCAGGCAGATGAGATTCTTTTACTCTCTAAAGGCTCAATACATTTGCCTTGGGGATCGAAGAATAGTTCACCTTAAATCCTATTGATGTATTGTAAGCTCCTAGAAGGTAGGAACCAACAAACGACATCTTGGCACCTCTCATATTAGCACAATGCCTGCACATTGATGTTAATATCTAAAGAATGAAGAGAAGAAAAGGAAGAGAAAAATAAAGAAGCAATGAGGAACAGTGAGGTGCAAAGGAAGGGAAGAAGGAAGGGAGGGAGAAAGCATGAGAGAGATGGAGGGAGGGAAGGAGAACACTGAAGGACAGAATGGATAACAGAGAGGACACAGTGACAAGTGACCACAAAGCTTCTATGGTTACTAACCACACAGTACATAGTACTGAGACAGAAGTGAATTCTACTGTTGCAGGGGAGTAGACAGAGTCCTAGGTGAACCTGTTAACCTCCTGGGAATGCCTAGGGCATATTTTCTGCCCACAGAATACACCCAGGGCAGTAGTTCTAAAATGCCAGTGTGCAAACAGTCACTTGGGGAGCTTTACAAAATATTATTTCTCTGCAACTGGATACTCAGTGCTGTATAACTCCCAAGATAACATGGTTTAGCAGGACTGGTAAGGGCTCTGCATTTCAAACAGGACCCCAGATGATTCTGAGGTTATGTGCTGGAGATCCTGTCTTGTAGAACACTGGTCTAGGACTATTGCCGAGATTTGTCTCTATCAGTTATTTCTGTTCACTACTTCAGCCAAGTGATACATCCATCCACAGGAGAGCCTCAAAGAGCCTAACCAAAAATTCCTTCCCCTATATCCTCCCACAGATCAGGTCCCCCAGCCAAACAACTGTCCTTGTCAAAGGGACCAGGCATCATTCTTGATTATCCCTGAGTAGCAGTTTCACTTCCCTGCTAATCCACAGAATCATTCACACAAGACAACCACCTCCTCATACTTCATCATCTTAATACTACAAAACCTGCCTCTCCTGGTCCCTGTTTGCTCACTCTGCACCTGTATGGCCTGCCCTAGCACACAGCAGCCTTCACCAGACTGTGAACAGAAGTGACCAGTAAACAGCTCTCAGTGACAGGTGCCCAATGTCAGGTGATGTGTGTTCAGTCCTCCCACACCCCTAGGGAGGGAATCCTTCTCTCACCAATGGGATGAGAGGAGATAATAAATCAAAGTATGAGAGTTGAGCTGATCACTTACAGTCTGATGGCAAATATGTCTGCATAAAGAGAATTTAAATCCATTGTGATGAGTGGTCAGTAGAGAGGTATAAAATGCTATGTGAGCAGAGAGAGGGAAGCAAGAAAGTCTGGGTGGAGTGGTGCAGGACACAGGATTTCACAGATAATGTAGCATTTGGCTCAACTCAGAAGCCTCAGATGAAACCTCTTAAATAGATGGTCATCACGTAGCCTCATGCAAAGATCCCCCACCTCTAGTTCTTACCGAGGATCCCACTGGTGACAGGGTGTCTGCCAGCCCTATATTTAAATCTCATGTTCCTCTGAGCTTTGAGTTGGGGCTCTGTGGAACAGAAGTGCCTATGCCCAATATTGTCCTCGTTCTCTATTTTTAAGGGTTCCTTTTAAGCTACTAGTTATACACTGCATGATGAGTACTTTTTTGCTGTAACAGGTAGGTTCCAACATCTGTTCTTGTCTCCTGCCTGTCCCTGCTCTACAGACAACATGTTCAGCCTCTGTCTAAAGTAGCTGAGCTCCTAAACCACCCATCAGAGCCAGAACTTTGCCAAAGCAGAAATAAGCACTTTGTTACCTCTCCCCTTCCAGGGGCTTTATTTCCTATATTAAAATATATACGACATTAAAATTATTGCATATATCAGATAAAGACAACATTAACTAGTTGCGTGTTTGCTGTGCTCCAACACTAGTGAGGATGTTATGTACACTGTGTTTAATACTTTCACAACCCTTCAAGGGAAAAAGTGTTTCCTGGTAAGAAAACAGAGACTTACAGATATCAGGCAACTCACACAAGGTCACTTGGCTGATATATACAAATCAAGCACTTGATTTCAAGTTTAGTTATCACTAAATTCATGCTCAGAATGTCTATATTATTCTGATCTTGTGTTTCATGTCCCCAGTTGAAATAGTTGGGCCAAATAAGTTGACAACTTGTTATTTTAAAAGTGTAAACCAACGCTGCATGTTGAAATTCCCATAGCTTAATATAAATAAGCCAGTTCTTTAAAAACAACTGGTTAGTAGTAAAAAGTACCACATCTTTGCTTATATAAATGAAAGCTTGTTTTGTTTTCATTCAAATCAGATTAAACATTCAGACACTGATTAAGATGAGCAGCAATCACAAAATACTTCTAACTAGATGAAAAACAAGGGCCTATTGCTAGATTCTGTTGTTAACTATCCTTCTAAACATTCAAACACTAGATTTCAATCCTCAGAAGTTCTGTGGGTCAGTTCTGTAAGAATCTGGATTAATATTTATTCTGGGGGCACCTCAGAGAAGAGGCAGCCTACATAATATTGTAAGAAGGAAAAAAAAAAAAGGCTTAAATGTTCACAGTAGAGATTTTGAGTGGATTTGATTATAACCTCTTCCAAAGACCCAACTATAATAAATGCTGCAACTCAGATATGTTAATTTGCAACAGTCAACAAGAAGACTGTGGAAAAAGCTGCTGACTGTAGAGAAAGCTATGTGGTGCATGAAACAGGATATCTTATATGGCCAGAAGGGACTTTCCAGGTGTCACTAGTGGTAAAGAACCTGCCTGCTAATGGGGGAGACCTAAGAGATGCAGGTTCAATCACAGGGTCAGGAAGATGCCCTGGAGGAGGGCATGGCACCCCACTCTGGTATTCTTGACTGGAGAATCCCACGGACACAGGAGCCTGGTGGGCTGCAGTCCACAGAATCACACAGAGCCAGACATGACTTAGCACCCATGTATATGACCTGAAACGCTTTCTTACACTCTTATAGGCCCTGATTCAAGATCGATTTCCTTTGTGATAGCAGAGAGAAGACTTCAGTAAAACTCTATAGAAGTGGTATAGAGATATTTCTACTCCTGAGAAGTGGGATTGAATTTCCTGCCCTATGCTTCTCTTACAGCAGTTTGGTCAGGAGAAGAAGTTTATTTTAGGAAATCATATGTTTTCTGGAAGTAGTTTATCAGCTTAATAAAAATACCAACTGTTGATATGGATTTGGGCTGAGAGAGACTCTTTCCTGTGTCTCTTGGCAGTGAATGACTCCCTATTTTTTTTTTCCCCATAGTGGCTACAGTAACTGGGAGAGCAAGTGTGAATTTCTAATATATTAGATATTGAATCTAATGTCAGGTTTAATAAAGCAGCTGGATTTTAGCTAGAAGGCTGCTTTATTGAGAAATCTTAGTCTAGAAGAAATCATTATCTCTTTAATCAATTACGCATTGAATCCTAAATGCTGAAATTTATAGGGACATTAAAAAGCATCTAGACCAAAAGATTATAACCTGGGGTCCATAGAGCTCTACCTAGAGGCTATGGATAGGCTTCAGTGGCCTCAGTAATAACCAGAAATTATGCACAGATTCATTTATGTTCAGGTGCATTAGTTTTTCTCCAGGGAAAACAGTATAAAACTTGTATGGATGTTTTTAAGAGACTCAAAATATTTAAGGACCACTGGTTTAGATAAGCATTTAATTAAATGTGAGATAACTGATGCTTAGTGGGGTCAAGTGCTTGCAGAAGATCACATGACTAGGGAGAAACAGAACTGCTAGACATCAGGTCTTCTCATTTCTAATCCAGTGCCAGCATGCTGCCCTGAACTACCAACAACAGGTTCCTCCTCTAGCCTACGTTGTGTTAGAGCCTATAATTGGGGTGTGAGAAAATAAAAAAAACATAAAATATGTTGCTCAATAGTAGGTTTATATACTGAGTACATTTATATCAATTTAACCAGAACTATGCAAGAGTACTGGAGTGGGTTGCCGTTTCCTTCTCCAGGGGATCTTCCTGACCCAAGGATTGAAGCTGGGTCTCCTGCATTCCAGGCAGACACTTTAACTGCTGAGCCACCAGGGAAGCCCCAGTACCCCCCAAAAGAGACCTGAGACAACCATTTTAACATGAATAGTTTAATGTGTTGGTGATTCCAGGAAGTGGGGAGTAAGGAACTAAGAAAGGAAGTGATGTAAGTTAGTAACTGTGTTAAACAAAGGGACTTCACTGTGGGACCTCTGGGACCTTATGGTTTAGAATAATCCTACCAGAGAGGCAAGGAAGCTGGGGACACTTGTAACTCTTGTCCATCATCAGATGGGGTGTTTTCTGGGCCAGAGAACAACCTCAGAAAGAGAAATATAGAAATCATATGTAGAAACTGTTTACCAGTAACACTCAGATCAAGGGGATATGGGCAGGGTTTTGTAACATCTCATAAAAGGTGTTTTAGGAGTTAAATGAAGAAAGATATATCTGTGGACTATGGTTAGATCATAAAATGTTTGGAATAAAAGAGATCTCAGAAGTCATCTACCACTATGCATGTGTGTGCTCAGGGTGTGTCAGTTGCAACCCCATAGACAGACTATAACCCGCCAGGCTTCTCTGTCCATGGGATTCTCCAGGCAAGAACACTGGAGTGGGTTGGCATCCCTTTCTCCAGGGATCTTCCTGACTTAGGGATCGAACCTAGGTCTCTAGCGTTGCAGGCAGACTCTTTACCATCTAAGCCCTAGGGAAGCCCGTCTACCACTATAATCCCTTCTCTTATAACCTATGTAAAGTTAAGACCTTGTCTTTAATATCACTTAAACTAGTGATCTCTGCTATTCCTTTCAATATTAAAGAGCACAGTACATTCAGATATAGTAGGTTTTTCATTTCGTTTTGTTTTGCTTCAGGGTCATCCCTGTTACTGACTTCACCTATATGGAGTCAAAATCTACTGGAATCTTCCATTGGTTATCAGTTCCGCTTCTGAATCTATACGGAAAACATTCAAGGTCTCTTCCAAGGGATGGCCTGTGGGATTCAGCCTTCGAGATGACCCCCAACGATCCCTGGTTCATAGTAAATAAAGAATATTTATGACATTGTGTAGTTTTCTCCCACAGTGATTAGTGCTGACACACATCCAACATATAGTATGCAAGTAGCAGAATGTCACTTCCGAGGCTAGGTCATAGAAGTCACTGCCATTTCCATTTTTCCTCTTGGCTTACTCACTCTGGGGAAAATCAGCTGCCTGGATCTGATAGATAGAGTGCCTAAAGAACTGTGGACTGAGGTTCGTGACATTGTACAGGAGACAGGGATCAAGACCATCCCCATGGAAAAGAAATGCAAAAAAGCAAAATGGCTGTCTGGGGAGGCCTTACAAACAGCTGTGAAAAGAAGAGAGGCAAAAAGCCAAGGAGAAAAGGAAAGATATAAGCTTCTGAAGGTAGAGTTCCAAAGAATAGCAAGGAGAGAGAAGAAAGCCTTCTTCAGCGATCAATGCAAAGAAATAGAGGAAAACAACAGAATGGGAAAGACTAGAGATCTCTTCAAGAAAATTAGACATACCAAGGGAACATTTCAGGCAAAGATGGGCTCGATAAAGGACAGAAATGGTCTGGACCTAACAGAAGCAGAAGATATTAAGAAGAGGTGGCAAGAATACACGGAAGAACTGTACAAAAAAGATCTTCACGACCCAGATAATCATGATGATGTGATCACTAATCTAGAGCCAGACATCTTGGAATGTGAAGTCAAGTGGGCCTTAGAAAGCATCACTATGAACAAAGCTAGTGGAGGTGATGGAATTCCAGTAGAGCTATTTCAAATCCTGAAAGATGATGCTGTGAAAGTGCTGCACTCAATATGTCAGCAAATTTGGAAAACTCAGCAGTGGCCACAGGACTGGAAAAGGTCAGTTTTCATTCCAATCCCAAAGAAAGGCAACGCAAAAGAATGCTCAAACTACTGCACAATTGCACTCATCTCACACCCTAGTAAAGTAATGCTCAAAATTCTCCAAGCCAGGCCTCAGCAATACATGAACCGTGAATTTCCTGATGTTCAAGCTGGTTTTAGAAAAGGCAGAGGAACCAGAGATCAAATTGCCAACATCCGCTGGATCATGGAAAAAGCAAGAGAGTTCCAGAAAAACATTTATTTCTGCTTTTTTGACTATGCCAAAGCCTTTGACTGTGTGGATCACAATAAACTGTGGAAAATTCTGAAAGGGATGGGAATACCAGACCACCTGACCTGCCTCTTGAGAAATCTGTATGCAGGTCAGGGAGCAACAGTTAGAACTGGACATGGAACAACAGACTGGTTCCAAAGAGGAAAAGGAGTACGTCAAGGCTGTATATTGTCACCCTGCTTATTTAACTTCTATGCAGAGTACATCATGAGAAACGCTGGACTGGAAGAAACATAAGCTGGAATCAAGACTGCCGGGAGAAATATCAATAACCTCAGATATGCAGATGACACCACTCTTATGGCAGAAAGTGAAGAGGAGCTAAAAAGCCTCTTGATGAAAGTGAAAGAGGAGAGCAAAAAAGTTGACTTAAAGCTCAACATTCAGAAAACGAAGATCATGGCATCTGGGCCCATCACTTCATGGGAAATAGATGGGGAAACAGTGGAAACAGTGTCAGAATTTATTTTTTTGTGCTCCAAAATCACTGCAGATAGTGACTGCAGCCATGAAATTAAAAGACGCTTACTCCTTGGAAGAAAAGTTATGACCAACCTAGATAGCATATTCAAAAGCAGAGACATGACTTTGCTGACTAAGGTCCGTCTAGTCAAGGCTATGGTTTTTCCTGTGGTCATGTATGGATGTGAGAGTTGAACTGTGAAGAAGGCTGAGCGCTGAAGAACTGATGCTTTTGAACTGTGGTGTTGGAGAAGACTCTTGAGAGTCCCTTGGACTGCAAGGAGATTCAACCAGTCCATTCTGAAGGAGATCAGCCCTGGGATTTCTTTGGAAGGAATGATGCTAAAGGTGAAACTCCAGTACTTTGGTCACCTCACACAAAGAGTTGACTTATTGGAAAAGACTCTGATGCTGGGAGGGATTGGGGACAGAAGGAGAAGGGGATGACCAAGGATGAGATGGCTGGATGGCATCACGGACTCGATGGACGTGAGTCTGAGCAAACTCCAGGAGATGGTGATGGACAGGGAGGCCTGGCGTGCTGCGACTCATGGGGTCACAAAGAGTCAGACACTGAGTCAGACTGAGCGGCTGAACTGAACTGAACTGAACTGATGTCATAAGGACACTCAGAAGCCCCACAGAGAGGTCAACATGGCAAAGAACTGAATCCTCCTGTGGAAAGCTTTGTTGGTAAGCCGTTTTGAAAGTGGATCTTCTAGTACCAGCCAAGTCTTCAGATGACTGCAATCACAGCCAATATTTTAATGAAACTTCATGAAAGATTTTGAGGAATCTGCTCCTTGATTCCTGACCCTCATAAACTGCAAGATAATAAGCAGTGATTGTTTCAAGCCACTGAGTTTCGGGGTAATATGTTACACAGTATAGATATCTAGCACTCAGCCTTTTTGACATTTAAAGATAGCTATTCCAAATCTGTTCTGATGAAACATCTTGTAATTTTCCTCTGTGTGGCCAAGTTTTCTTTCTTTTTTTTTTTTTTTTTTTTTGTTCCATTATGGCACTATTTCTATATGTCAATATCCTTTTTAGCGTCAGTCTGTATTAGTTAAATCTCTTTGTTGAAAGCGACATAAGCCCAAATTCAACCAGTTTATGCATAAGAAATGGGATACGTTGTCTCCTATAATCAAATTTCCAGAAGGGAAGATGAAAAGACAGCTGGAACCCGGCACTTAAAGGACACGTGGGCCTTCTCTTTTTTGCTTTTCATCCCAAGTTTTGGCTTCCTTCTCTAAGCTGCTGTTTCCGGAAATTTATAATCATTTATAGGAAGCTTTTGTACTCAGAGTTATATAGCAAGAGACCAAAGAAAGTTCTTCCCTGCCAGACAATTTCAGTTAAAAAAAAAAAATCTCAGAGGAGAATTGCAAATGGTCTTACTTAAATCATATTTCTATCCCTAAAATGCTGTGACTGAGAACACTTTATCATGCCTAGGTGAGGCCTGTGTGCACTGCTGTGGTTGGGAGCATCTTGGGAGGTCTGTGAGAGGTAGGGAGGAGTAAGTAACTCTAAAGTGAAGGTGACTCTGGGCAGAGGAACGGATGCATAACATGAGCTTCTTAGCTGGATGTGATCTCCCTGTTGTGTTTAGAATAGTGCAGCATTAACAGAGATAATTTTCTTGGGGTGGGATAAGTACATCTTCAGTTCAGTTCACTTCAGTCAGTCCTGTCCGACTCTTTGCAACCCCATGGAATACACCAGGCTTCCCTGTCCATTATTAACTCCTGAAGTTGCTCAAATTCATGTCCATCAAGTCAGTGATGCCATCCAACCATCTCATCCTCTGTCGTCCCCTTCTGCTCCTGCCTTCAATCTTTCCCAGCATCAGGATCTTTTCCAACGAGTCAGTTCCTCCCATCAGGTAGCCAAAGTATTGGAGCTTGAGCTTCAACATCAGTCCTTCCAATGAATATTCAGGACTCATTTCCCTTAGGATTGACTGGTTGAATCTCCTCACAGTTCAAGGGAGTCTCCAAAGTCTTCTCCAACACCACAAATTCAAAACCATCAATTCTTCTGCACTCAGCTTTCTTTATGGTCCAACTCTCATATCCATACGTGACTACTGGAAAAACCATAGCTTTGACTAGACAGAACTTCTAAACAAAGTAATGTCTCTGCTTTTCAATATGCTGTCTAGGTTGGTCATAACTTTCCTTCCAAGGAGCGAGTGTCTTTTAAGTTCATGGCTGGAGTCACCATCTGCAGTGACATTGCAACCCAAGAAAATAAAGTCTGTCACTGTTTCCATCATTTCCCCATCTATTTGCCATGAAGTGATGGGACCAGATGCCATGATCTTAGTTTTCTGAATATTGAGTTTTAAGCCAACTTTTTCACTCTCCTCTTTCACTTTCATCAAGAGGCTTTTCACATATTGTTGAAGCCTGGCTTGGGGAATTTTGAGCATTACTTTACTAGCGTGTGAGATGCGTGCAATTGTGCAGTAGTTTGAGCATTCTTTTGCATTGCCTTTCTTTGGGATTGGAATGAAAACTTACCTTTTCCAGTCCTGTGGCCATTGCTGAGTTTTCCAAATTTGCTGGCATATTGCGTGCAGCACTTTCACAGTATCATCTTTCAGGATTTGAAAGAGCTCAACTGGCATTCCATTGCCTTCAGTAGCTTTGTTCATAGGGATACTTCCTAAGGCTCAATTGACTTCACATTCCAGGATGTTTCCCTCTAGGTGAGTGATCACATCATCATGATTATCTGCGTCATGAAGATCTTTTTTGTACAGTTTTTCTGTGTATTCTTGCCACCTCTTCTTAATATCTTCTGCTTCTGTTAAGTCCATACCATTTCTGTCCTTTATTGAACCCATCTTTGCCTGAAATGTTCCCTTGGTATCTCTAATTTTCATGAAGAGATCTCTAGTCTTTCCCATCCTATTGTTTTCCTCTATTTCTTTACAGTGATCACTGAGGAAGGCTTTCTTATCTCTCCTTGCTATTTTTGGAATTCTGCATTCAAATGGGTATATCTTTCCTTTTCTCCTTTGCTTTTTGCTTATATTTTCACAGCTATTTGTAAGACCTCCTCAGACAGCCATTTTGCTTTTTTGCATTTCCTTTTCTTGGGGGTGGTCTTGATCCCTGTCTCCTGTACAATGTCACAAACCTCATTCCATAGTTCATCAGGCACTCTATCAGGTCTGTTCCCTTAAATCTATTTCTCACTTCCACTGTATAATCATAAGGAATTTGATTTAGGTCATACCTGAATCGTCTAGTGGTTTTCCGTACTTTCTTCAATTTAAGTCTGAATTTGGCAATAAGGAGTTCATGATCTGAGCCACAGTCAGCTCCCAGTCTTGTTTTTGCTGACTGTATAGAGCTTCTCCATCTTTGGCTGCAAAGAATATAATCAGTCTGATTTCGGTGTTGGCCATCTGGTGATGTCCATGTCTAGAGTCTTCTCTTGTGTTTTTGGAAAAGAGTGTTTGCTATGACCAGTGTGTTCTCTTGGGAGAACTCTATTAGCCTTTGCTCTGCTTCATTCTGTACTCCAAGGCCAAGTTTGCTGTTACTCCAGGTGTTTCTTGACTTCCTACTTTTGCATTCCAGTCCCTTATAATGAAAAGGACATCTTTTTTTGGGTGTTAATTCTAGAAGGTCTTGTAGGTCGCCATAGAACCATTCAACTTCAGCTTCTTCAGCATTACTGGTTGGGGCATAGACTTGGATTACTGTGACAGTGAATGGTTTGCCTTGGAAATGAACAGAGATCATTCTGTCATTTTTGAGACTGCATCCAAGTACTGCATTTTGGACTCTTCTGTTGACTATGATGGATACTCTATTTCTTCTAAGGGATTCTAGCCCATAGTAGTAGCTATAATGGTCATCTGAGTTAAATTCACCCATTCCAGTCCATTTTAGTTCACTGATTCCTAGAATGTCAACATTCACTCTTGCCGTCTCCTGTTTGATCACTTCCAATTTGCCTTGATTCATGGACCTAACATTCCTGGTTCCTATGCAATATTGCTCTTTACAGCATCGGACCTTGCTTCTATCACCAGTCACATCCACAACTGGGTGTTGTTTTTGCTTTGGTTCCGTCGTTTCTGGGGTTACTAAGATTAGTACATCTTAGATATACAAATATAATAATTTGATCAGGGTTAAGATCTCTGAAACAAAAGGGAACAGTCAAGAGCATAGTGGGTTACAGTAAGAAAATCCATCTTGATTTATTAATGTATTAGAGGGCTCACTGATATAAGAGGTGTTAAGGGGTAGAGAATGCCATACAAAAGAAGAGACTGGTTAGACAGATGAGTGCTGGACTTCCAGGACAAGGATATGGAAGTGGATGGCCAGTAGTTTTCAAAGTAGTTCCAAGACCCATCTATAATACTTCATTGCTGTCAATAGATAAACTACCAGTTTATAAATTACTTCCTTTTTATGTGCCAAGCTGAATTTATAGTCATCCTTAAGAAAACAGCTCTTGTTAGCACTTATCTAAGAGGCAGTATAGCCTAATGATTAGAAAGATGCTCACTGGAGCAGATAGCTTGGTTTTAAATCTTGTATCTCCTACTTATCAACAGATGCACAGTCTTGGGCAAGTTCTTTAACCTCTCTGTGCCTCACCTGTGCCTCATCATAGAATTTGGAGTAATAATAATATTTCATAGGGTTGTTGTGAATTCAATATGTTAATATATGCAAAGTTCTTAACAACAGCATCTGACACATAGTATGTGCTACAAAGACATTAGTAATTGCTGTTACTATTATCATCATCATTATTCTTGAGTTAGGGGGAGAGGAAATTTCTTTCCCTGTGGAAAATTTGTGCATACCCAGATGGAAGTATGTCACTCATTTGAATATCATCTGCTCCATATATTGAGGGAGAAGGAAGCTTAAAATCTGTCATTCTAACGAATCAGCAGTCCAGGATGGAGTCGTCGATAAGACAGTGGCAAGGAAAGTGAATTGAAATGCTTTCTGAGATATTCTGTCTGGAAATAGAGACCCCTTACAAGATTGCTGTGCCTGTCTTGTTGAAGTCTGATTGCATGTGGATTGGTCTTCAAATAATACACAAGTAAATATATCTCAATGCGCTTCCATAAGAAATGAGCATTCATCTGTGGGTTGTTAGTTTCCCAATTGCAGTACAAAGATTTAAGCCATATTTAGGACTCAATATATCCATCATAAAAGCTAATCTTTCCTAATGCCCATTTTTATCCAAGTACAGTGCATAATTAAATGCTAGCACTGAGAAGCACTGTATTTAGAAAAGAACAAGGCAAGATCATCGACCACAGCTATTTATATACTCCTTCAGCTCAAATATTTCATACTGTGCATGCTTGCTACTGACATTGCTTATTTTTTAAATCTTTTTTTAAATTGGATATGTTTTTGAAAGACGTGGAATGAATCATTGCATCATATAATCACAAAGCTTTAAAACCTAAGTGATGCTTAAAGGTCACTCAACACAACTATCTGAGAATCTACTATACATTTTGAAGACATTTGTTCCAAGTCACAAAATGACTTATGGAAACAGTAATACATATGACAAGTGGAATAACACTATCCCATGGCCATTACTGCCAATTTCCTATAAAGCCTGAACTGAGCCTTGGAATCCTCTTTAACACACAATCTAGGCAGCCACTTCCAATTAGAATTAGCATGAACGTTTTCAATCTATTTACCATTCCCTAATGATGACTGAGCTAAAGAGAACCTAGTAACCCAAATTCCAAATTTATCTGATATACCATTCAAATTCTTAAGTTTAAACCATATAAAACACATTTATCCATCTTCACAATATTTTGTTGACTGTTCCATGAAGAATCAGTGCATATGTTACTGAAAGCCCTTTCTTGAACCTCGTCAGCAATAAGCTTCCATCATGCAAACTAAAGTTTTGTTAATGAGGCATAATTCACATACCATGCAATTTACCCTTTTAAAGTACACAATTCAGTGGGGTTATAAAGTTGTACAACATCGTCACTAACTCCAGAACATTTTCATCACTTCAGTGAAGAAGATGGTGGTGGTGATAATAAAGGCCTTCATCTTTTTTCAACAAACACTCTCAGGGTAAAAGCTGCTCACATTGGGTGATCTCTAAGTCAGGTCTAAGAAAGTCAATCATGTGAGTCAGTTCTTCCAATAAACCACCAGAGAGGCAAAATTATTGCAATTCTCTTAAGAGCGGGGCTTTGAAAGAGCTCAACACTGTCCTATCCCCTCTGGTAGGTGGTGAGGTTTCTGGTTTTAATTTCCATTGCAGTCTGCTCATTTTCAAAGCTAATGCAGACCTGAGTATAAGGTGGAAACAGGGCAAATTAAAAAGCCACAAAGCTTACTATTCTTACCAATGTTGCCATTTTTCTTGAATAAGTGTTTTTCAGATTTCTATAGGTCTTTGATTAATTTCTAGAGTTCTAGAAAAGTTGATGCTGGCGATGTTTTCCATATTCTTGTTTGTATGGGCAAGAGGATTTTTAGAAGTCTTTACTCCACTATTTTATCTGATGTCACAAGTTACTGTTTTAAATTTTTTGGCCACACCCACATGGCATGCAGGATCTTAGTTCTCCAACCAGAGATGGAACCCATGCCCCCCAGTGTTGGAAGAACTTTACCACTGGACTGCCAAGGAAGCCCCTGATGTCACAAATTACTTCTATGTTTGTTCTATATACATTATAATTTGTACAGGCTGTGTAGATTTATAAGATCAGACGTATTAGTCATAGTTTATGAGGTGTTACATGATCTGATCCCCTGATTTTTTTCCTAAAAAATTGTCTCTTAACAAGTTTTCCTTCATTCACTATAAACTGAACAGTTCACTTGGCTCTCTTTCTGTTCCTCAAACACACTAAGCCATCACCCCATCACTGCCTTTGTACCTGGTATTCTCTCCACCTGATGCTCTCTTTTCCTGGAAGAAACCTCCTATCCTTCTAGTCTCACCTCAGGCGTCACCTCTCAAGAAAGGTCATCCTGGATCATCCTTTCTGAAAAAGTTCTGCTTCCTCTTATCCCTGAAGCCCTCATTCTCAAGTAATCTCAGATAGCACAATCAGTTTATTTTATAGCCTTTATTAAGCTGCACAATTATTATGTTTATAACTTACTTGTCTCATCCAGTACAGAGCTTCATGAGAATAAGGATTTGTTGATTTTATGCATTCATATAGGGCTTCCCAGATGGTGCTAGAGGTAAAGAATCCACCTGCCAATGCAGGAGATGGAAGAGATGCAGGTTCCCTGGGTTGGGAAGACCCCCCCTGGAGGAGGAAATGTCAGCCCACTCCAGTACTCTTTCCTGGAAAACCCCATGGACAGAGGAGCCTGACAGACTACAGTCCATTGGGGCCGCAAAGAGTCAGACACAACCGAGCACCATGCATTCACATATTCCTTTGCCCTGCACAATTACTAGCACATAGCTGTATACAGTAAAATGAATAATAGATAGTTGGATAGTGAGCTACTCAAAATTATATGTATCCTCAGTAACATCCCTGGGTTTAACACTCTACAAGTATATTCTTTCATTTAAATTCTAAGGACAAATCAACCAAAATGTGATGAGGAGTCAATTACATTAAGGTGACTAGAAGCACCTTGGACTTCTTCTATTGGAGAATGCTCGATAGGGAAGAAAATGTTCTTGCCAAAGGACTGGGATACAATCCTCATTTTTACCGTGACAAAAACCCCATTCTTCCTCAGTCTCCATTTTCTTCATCTCCCAACCTCCGCCCTCCTGTTCTTGGAGTCTCACAATGCACTTTATTACCAATTAGAGAGAACACTGCTTAAATCTCACAAAGTAACATTGATTTCAAATGCTACACAATGAATGAATAAATAAGAAACACCAGGACACCACTTTAAAAGGATCTTTTTTATGTCCATAATGATACCTTAATGTTTTTTACTGGGGACTTTGGAGGTTTATAACACAAGGGTAAAAAATATAATTTTTCATCTGGTTAACCAATTTATGGCTATTATAGTCTCAAGTACTCTAAAACGCCACTGGGATTAAATTTGCTAGGGGTTTCAGGTTTTTCTTACTTTTTTTTCTTTTCCTGTCATAAATGAAATAAGTTGTGAATGGGATCCACCGAGTGAAAAAAGAGATCTGAGGTTAGTCTATATGAAGACCACATATAGTAAACTGTTGCACAGTAAACTGAACTATTTCTCTGACATCCAACAGCTTTGGTTCTTATCTCAAAAGACCACTTTAGAGATGAAATTTCAGTTCACTCACTCAGTCTTGTCTGACTCTCTGCAACGCCATGGACGGCAGCAGGTCAGGCTTCCCTGTCTGTCACCAACTCCTAGAGCTTGCTCAAACTCATGTCCATCAAGTCAGTGATGCCATCCAACCATCTCATCCTCTGCATCCCCTTCTCCTCCTGCCTTCAATTTTTCCCAGCATCAGGGTCTTTTGCAAAGAGTCAGTTCTTCGCAGCAGGTGGCCAAATTATTGGAGCTTCAGTTCAGCATTAGTCCTTCCAATGAATGTTTCGGACTGATTTCCTTTAGGATTGACCAATTGGATCTCCTTTCAGTCCAAAGGACTCTCAAGAGTCTTCTCCCACACCACAGTTAAAAGCATCAATTCTTCGGCACTTCTTTCTTTATGGTCCAGCTCTCACATCCATACATGACTACTGGAAAAACCATAGCTTTCACTGGACAGACCTTTGTCTGCAAAGTAATGTTTCTGCTTTTTAATATGCTGTCTAGGTTGATCATAGCTTTTCTCTCAAGGGGCAAGCATCTTAATTTCATGGCTGCAGTCACCATCTGCAGTGATTTTGAAGCCCCCCAAAATAAAGTCTGTCACTGTTTCCATTGTTTCCCCATCTATTTGCCATGAAGTGATGGGACCAGATCAGATTTTTGAATACTGAGTTTTAAGCCAACTTTTTCTTTCTCTGCTTTTACTTTCAACAAGTGGCTCTTCAGTTCCTCTTTGCTTTCTGCCATAATGGTGGTGTCATCTGCATATCTGAGGTTATTGATATTGCCCCCAGAAATCTTGATTCCAGCTTGTGCTTCATCCAGCCTAGCATTTTGCATGATGTGCTCTGCATATAAGTTAAATAAGTACAGTGACACTATACAGACTTGACGCACTTCTTTTCCAATTTGGAACCAGTCTGTTGCTCCATGTCCGATTCTGTTACTTCTTGACCTGCATACAGATTTCTCAGGAAGCAGGTAAGGTGGTCTGGTATTCCCATCTCTTTCAGAATTTTCCATAGTTTGTTATGATCCACACAAAGGCTTTGGCATTGTTAATAAAGCAGAAGTAGATGTTTTTCTGGAACTCTCTTGCTTTTTCCATGATCCAACAGAATGTTGGCAATTTGATCTCTGGTTCCTCTGCCTTTTCTAAATCCAGCTTGAACATCTGGAAGTTCACAGTTCACATACTGTTGAAACCTTGGTTGGAGAATTTTGAGCATTACTTGGCTAGCATGTGAGATGTGTACAATTGTGCAGTAGTTTGAACATTCTTTGGCATTGCTTTTCTTTGGGATTGGAATGAAAACAGACCTTTTCCAGTCCTTTGGCTACTGCTGAGTTTTCCAAATTTGCTGGCATATTGAGTGGAACACTTTCACAGCATCATCTTTGAGGATTTAAAATAGCACAGCTGGAATTCCATCATCTCTACTAACTTTGTTCGTAGTGATGCTTCCTAAGGCCCATTTGACTTCACACTTCAGGATGTCTGGCTCTAGGTGAGTGATCACACCATCGTGGTTATCTGAGTCACTAAGATATTTTTCTGCATAGTTCTTCTGTGTATTCTTACCACCTCTTCTTAATATCCTCTACTTCTGTTATGTCCGTACCGTTTCTGTCCTTCATTGTGCTCATCTATGCGTGAAATGTACCCTTGGTATCTCTAGCTTTCTTAAAGAGATCTCAAGTCTTTCCTATTCTATTGTCTTCCTCTATTTCTTTGCATTGGTCCCGGAGGAAGGCTTTCTTATCTCTCCTTGCTATTCTTTGGAATTCTCCATTCAGATGGGTATAGCTTTCCTTTTCTCCTTTGCCTTTAGCTACTCTTCTTTTCTCAGTTATTTGTAAGGCCTCCTCAGACGACCATTTTGCCTTATGGCATTTCTTTTTTCTTAGCAAGAGTCTTGATCACCACCTCCTGTACAATGTCACAAACCTCCATCCATAGTTCTTTGGGCATCCATAGTTCTTTAGGCACCCTGTCTATTGGATCTAATACCTTGAATCTATTTGTCACTTGCAATGTATAACATAAGGGATTTGATTTAGATCATACCTCAATGATCTAGTGGTTTTCCCTACTTTCTTCAATTTATGTCTGAATTTGGCAATTAAGGAGATCATGATCTCAGCCACAGTCAGCCCCTGGTCTTGTTTTTGCTTACTGTATAGAGCTTCTTCATCTTTGACTACAAGAATATAATCAATATGATTTCGCTATTGACCATCCGGTGATGTCCATGTGTAGAGTCGTGTCTTGTGTTGTTGGAAGACGGTGTTTGCTATGACCAGTGTGTTCTCTTGGCAAAACTCTATTAGCCTTTGCCCTGTTTTATTTTGTACTCCCAGGCCAAATTTGCCTGTTACTTCAGCTGTCTCTTGACTTCCTACTTTTGCATTCTAGTCCCCTGTGATGAAAAGGACGTCTATTTTTGGTGTTAGTTCTAGAAGGTCTTGTAGGTCATCATAGAAATGTTTAACTTCAGCTTCTTCAGCATTTGTGGCTGTGGCACAGACCATGTGATATTGAATGCTTTGCCTTGGAAACAAACAGGAAATCATTCTGTCATTGTTGAAATTGCACCCAGGTTCTGCATTTTGGACTCTACTGTTGACTACAAGCACTACTCCATTTCTTCTAAGGGATTCTTGCCCACAGTAGTAGATATAATGGTCATCTAAATTAAATTAAATTGAATTAAACTTGCCCATTCCAGTCCATTTTAGTTCACTGATTCCTATGAACTTTACAGGGCTCTTAAATCAGAAGTATACAGTAAAGGGGGAAAATGAACAAATAGCAAGGAAATTTCCATCTTTAAAGTAGAAGAAAGATTACTTGTAAAATGTTGTTTATTTTCTAGATTTGGAAATGAAATTTGGGTGCTTAAGAAGAGGCCAGTTGGATAAATCAAGTAAATAATATATGTATATTTCAGAAGTTATAATTTCTCAGTCATCCCTCTCATGGATTGAAATCTCCCTGTGTGCACAGCACAGTGCTTTTAATAAAACAGGCAACATGGATATCAATCAGACAGTGATTTGGTCATTATCTAGCTCATCTTTGGATTTCTTCCTGAGAGGCAGAAAGTGCTGCTTCACCCAGGTTTTCCCCATGCCGCCTAGAGCACCTGAAAGACGTTACATGGCTGGTATGCTTCTATACACTGGAAGCAGTGAACTTGGGGCCCTAGCCAGGTTAAGGTTGAGGGGGACAAGGAAAACATAGCAACACTGTGCAAGGGCAGCTTTTTTTTTTTTTTTTTGGTAACATCTGGTCCATCCAACTAGATTAAAGCATATATATGGCATCTAGGAAAATGCGCCAGATGAACCTATTTGCAAAGCAGAAACAGAGACACAAATGCAGAGGACAAATGTATGGATACCAAGGTGGGGAAAGAAAGGGTGGGACAAACTGAGAGACTGCGACTGATGTATATCCACCATTAGGGGTGAAACAGGTAACTAGTGAGAACCTACTGCATAGCACAGGGAACTCTACGCTCTGTGGTGACCTAAACAGGAGGGAAATGCAAAAAAGAGGATTTACATGTATACGAATAGCTGTACAGCCAAAAATAACACAATATTGTAAAGCAATTATACCTTAATAATTTTTTTAAATAAAAGACTGTTTTAGAGGATTTTTGCTCTAGTCTAGATCAATGTTTCTCAACCTTGGTGCTACTGGCATTTGGAACCAGATAATTCTTTGTTGTGGGGGGCTGTCTTGTGCATGAAGGGGTGTTTAGCAGCATCCCTTGCTTCTTTACTGGTTTTTAATAGCAGCTCCCTCAACAAGGCAATGGCACCCCACTCCAGTACTCTTGCCTGGAGAATCCCATGGACGGAGGAGCCTGGTAGGCTGCAGTCCATGGGGTCGCTAAGAGTCGGACATGACTGAGCGACTTCGCTTTCACTTTTCACTTTCATGCACTGGAGAAGGAAATGGCAACCCACTCCAGTGTTCTTGCCTGGAGAATCCCAGGGACGGAGGAGCCTGTTGGGCTGCCGTCTGTGGGGTCACACAGAGTCGGACACGACTGATGCGACTTAGCAGTAGCAACACACACACAAGTTCTGACAACTAAAAATGTCTCTGCTGCTGCTGCTGCTGCTAAGTCACTTCAGTCATGTTCAACTCTGTGCAACCCCATGGACGGCAGCCCACCAGGCTCCCCAGTCCCTGGGATTCTCCAGGCAAGAACACTGGAGTGGGTTGCCATTTCCTTCTCCAATGCATGAAAGTAAAAAGTGAAAATGAAGCTGCTCAGTCGTGTCCGACTCTTTGTGACCCCATGGACTGCAGCCTACCAGGCTCCTCCGCCCATGTGATTTTCCAGGCAAGAATACTGGAGTGGGTTGCCATTGACTTCTCCGAAAAATGTCTCTAGATATTGCCCAATGTCATGTGTGGAGCAAAGTTACCTGTGGTAGAAACTACTTGTCTAGGAGTATGTTCCTTTAATATGCAAGAAACTGAACAAAGAACAACATTATAGAATATGCCAATAACCAGATTATAAAGGAAATGTCAATTTTAGCCATTCTTTTTGGACCAATAATTATTTTATCCACTCAACAATTATCCTATGTCTACATTATAGGCACATTTCTGGTATAATAATGGCTACCTTTTGAGTAAGTTCTCTGTGAAGAGTGTTTAACATACTTTTACTTATTTAAAATTCACAAGAATCCCACACATATGCAGGTAAGCAGTGGTGGAGTCTGGATTTGGATTCAGATGTGTGTGTGTGTGTGTGTGTGTGTGTGTGTGTGTGTAATTCTCCAGGCTCCTTAATCCTTCACTCACTACTGGCAGATCACATGACTTTAGAAATATTTTAAACAACAGAACATAGTGGTTAAGAGTACAGCTTCTAGGAACAAACAGCCTAGATTGGAATCTTGTCTCAACTAATTCCTAGCTGCATACATTTGAGAAAGTTTCTTTAACTCTCTAAGCTTAGCTTTTTAGTCTATAAAATGTACCTCTCTAGGGGATAACTGTGAAAATGAAATGAGATAATATATACAAATGCCTGTAATTGCCTGGCAATTGCTCAACTACTATGAGCTTATATTTCAAACCTTTATGCCTAGTGAACCTAGAATAGAATGTACAGGAGTATAGCTGGCCTGGACATGGCATTAGGGAGTGATGGCAACTATGGAGTATTCCATAGGTCACATCCTGTCTATAGATTTTCCAGCCAATTTTCAGAGAAATAGGTGTAAGTTACATAACTGATACTGGCAGAATGGATTGGGATCAAGGAAACTTCAGTTTATTGGTGAGGCCATTGAAGCACAGAGAAGCAGAGGGCCTACCAAGTTTATGCTGTCTCTCAACAGCGGGGCTTGATATGGGACCTATGCCCTTCCCCAGGTCTCATTCTACTACCCTGGATGCATTTCCTTCTACTCCCTGACAAACATCTCTTGCTTTTATTTCTGTAAATGAGTTCTGATTTCCTCATAAGCTGAAAACATTTACTCCTATGGAGACTATGAGCAGACTATGACTATATTTATTCCTATAGAGACTACTGCTTGTGGGCATGGGGTTTTCCTAGTAGGGCACCCGAGCATTTAAGTTGCTCCCCACTGGGCATCAGAATCCCCAGTGTCAGACTGCAGAGTGCTCCAGCATGGGGATTATAGTTTTCTACAGGGATGAAAAGGGCCAAGACTTGTGAATAAATACAACCACCAATTAGGCTCCTTCAACACTATATTTAATTTAGAGTCTTTAAAACAAACAAGGATTGTTATATTTTAAATATCTGAGTTTTTTTAAGGTTACCATCTTTTAAACTATTTCATGCTTTTGATCCTTAGACAACTGGTTGCTAGGACCTGAGAATGTAAAACTTTATGTATGAGAGAATCATACCTTTTTGAAATACAAACACTTCTTAAGAGTATAGAAAAGTCCCGCAAAGATTCGCACATGACTTAGCGACTGAAGAACAGCAAAGTTCCCATACTATCCCTAAGTCTCCAAATATACTTAATGGTTTTCTGAATAACTGTTTATCCCATCATACACACACACATACCTCTACTCATTTCTTATTATAATCTAGTAGATAACAGGTCTTAAATGTTTTATTCATCTTTATTCTTTTTAGCACATGTGCACACACTCAACACACACACCAGCGTCTGGTAACAAGTAGGTACTCAATAAATACATATTTTTTTAACTTACAGAATAATATCTGAAAACTTGAATGCTTGAATGATAAGAAGTAGACTCTTTTGCAAACAGGCAGTTCCACTTTGACCTCATAAAGATAACTCCTTGTAACATCTTCTTAAATTTCTCCTTATAACGTCTAGCCATTGAGCCTCACAGATGGATGGCTAATCTCACAGATGATGTAAAGAAGAGCTTCCACTTCTTTTTCAAGCACACAAAGGCTGATTTCATGGTTTGCCAACTTTTTTATCTTATAAGACAAATAGCCTTTTCTTCCTTCTATGACATACAGTCCCTATAATATACAGATATTCTTCCCTGACTAGTTAAAAATCTTGTTTACTTTGATTGAAATTCTGTGCCAGTGTCTTTTGGTTGGTCTTCAATGTCCATATATCATTTCTGGTATAATGTAAATACGTGAAAACCAGCTGACAACTACATTTCCCAGCCCTTTTTGTATCAGACATGACTATGCAGCTACATGGTCAATGGAATCTGAACAAAAGTGATATGTACCACCTCTGAGTCATGATTTTAAAGGAAGCACTTCTCTCTTCACATCCTGCTGCCTGGAGACAAGCCACACTGATCTACACAGAACAGAGGCCATGTCATAGAGACGGCAAGGCAACAAATTAAGAACATAAACATTAGATTGACCGATCAATTGATAGATAGAGTGATGGTTTTAAATTTCACAAATAAGGTGAAATAAGGCTCATGGATAAGAAACTAGGGTACCTGGATGATCTCAAAGATCCAAGATGGTCTGCCATATCCTTGACTGCCTGCCTTTAGACAATAACATGACAGAGAAATATACTACCATCTTTGTCAAGCTATGGTGAGTTGACACTATTGCAAGCAGCTGAATCTACAGGCTACTAATGGCTCTACAGTGCACAGACTTTACTCATGGCACCTTGTATTTTGGCGCCAGAAATAGTTTAGCAAACAAAATACGCCACAGAATACTAATACAAATTTAGCTTTGGGGAGTATGTGGGGAAGATGTAAATACTATAAGCTAAAGCTGATGGCTCTTATTATACCAGGTGACATTGCAAAAGGCAGATCAAGTGTTCTGCAGTTTGATACTGAAACCCCATTATATTTCTTTACATCACTTCCCCCATTCCTCTCTGTTGTGGCCCCTAGTTTAAAGCATGTTCCCTCCCTCTTTACACTTAGCCTTTTAGTACTACATGATACATGCCTCATGAATTTGTTTTTTATTCTATATTTTTAACTGTTTTTAAGTGAAAGGCCAGCCACACCTTGTGTCATGTCATCCGGATTTCCTTCAAGTTTGATAACCATCCATTCATCAAATTTTGGAGGATAATTGTTTAGTTGTTTCTAATGGGAAAACCTCTTAATTACTTATTCATATGACTGAATCTTCTTTAATGTTCACATATATGCACATTTATCATTACCAGTAATGTATCCTCAAATTAATAAGGCATGTATCTCATATTATTGCTTACTGATGCTGTAAAACAGAATTCAGCAAACTATGGACCATGAGCCAAATATAACTTATCTCTTGTTTATTTTTTTAAAATAAAGTTTTAGTAGAACACAGCTATTCTGTCTGTTACTGTATCATGTATGGATGGATGGTTTGGAGGCTACAGTGGCAGCACGGAGTAGTTGCCACAAAAGCTGTATGGCCACAAATACAAACACATTTGCTAACTAGTTCTATGCAGAGAAGGTGTGGTGATCCTGCGGAAAGCAGTGCTTCCCAACCTTCTTTCCATTATTACTCCCCTGAGGAGCCTTTTGAGACTTATCCTCCCCTAATCCTCCAGCTCGGTAAAATTTTAATACCATAAATATACTGTATATCTGTTCATGTACTGTATGTTTATCTAGGCTTTAAATATAGAAATAATAAGATTTTTTTTTCACTTCCTAAAAGGTAGCTTTGTTCCCCTTCAGATCAATACTGTTCCTGTTGAGAATGCAGGTTCTAGATAAGAGTTTCTCAGTCTCAGCACTAGTTGATGTTTTGGGCCAAATAGTTCTTGCTGTGAGAAGCTGCTCTATAGGGTGTTTAGCAGCATCCTTGCCTCTTAGATGCAAGTAGCTCCCCTACCTTTCTGTGGCCACCAAAAATCTCTCCAGACATTGGCAAATGTCCCATGGGAGAGAAGGGGGTGTTCAAGGGTCCCCAGCTGAGAACCACTTGCTTTAGACTAATAATGTCATCAAGTTCATAAATATAGAGGGCAAATCTGTATTACTGTACTATGTCCTAAGCATAATATATTTTCCTGGCAATAGCTGCCATTAAGAGAAAGTATCTTATCTCTTCACTTGTGTGTCTCATCTCACTAGACACAGGTACTATGAGGGCAGAAACTTTGAGTTATTCAGCAATGTATCCAAATGAACATTTAGAAAAATTTATGGCTCTCCATTTATGTTTTAAGGGTAAATCAATAAATTTCACTAAAACCACAACAGCATTCACTAATTACAACTTCTTCTTAAAAAGGGTTACAAAACACATCTTCAAATACTTTATTCTAAATTTTCTCCAAAACCAGCAGTAGATGCATTGGTCAGGAGTGGCTTGGGTCTCCTTGCCAATTTTGAATGTTCTAGAACAGTTTCTGTTTTCACAAGGATCCTCAAAAACTAGTCAGTGGTTCTGTAATCCTATTTAACAATTCTCTCAGTGTTTTCTTCAAAGCCAAGAAAATTAAACTTTTTGAAAGTTAAGTCTTACCATTCCTTCTCATGTACTGAGTTTCCATTTGCCACTGACAATGGCCATTTTATCACTTGATTTACAAGGATTATTCTCGTTGTCAGGAAATCAAAAACTTATGGAAGGAAATAGGCTTTTTCTGTCATCAAAAACATGCAATCATTTCTTATATTTTCCTGCTCTGAAGAAAAAACATAAATGCTTTGTTGCCACTCAACCTCAGGATAACATCTTATGGGATTATTTGAAACAAAGATGCAGGCAAGACACAGGTGTGTTTCTAAGAGTAAAAAGGGCATAAGCCATTGTAGTCTGCTCTTTCTGGTTTTCTGGAGGGAAGACTGAGAAAAGGAGACATGCTTCACTTTGACTTTCTCTGTATAATCATGTTTATACCCAGAAACCATTTTTACAACATCCCTAATTCTATCACATTTCTGTGTAATTCGTTGGAACTTGGCTTTTCAAGGTAAAAATCCACAGGAAAAATAAAATGATCTTTTAGAATTTATTGAAGGCTTGAGAACAAGGACAAACACAAATGATTTGGGCACCATCAAAAAGACATTACAACGTCTAAAAGGTGGTGCTGTGGGCATTTGAATGAGAGTCTTGGTCCTTCCCGTCAGCCTTTCAGAGCATCAGGAAAAGCCTGTGTTTAACATCATGACTTTAATATATACTGAAAATTCAATGAACTAGGATCTTTTCTCACGTTACAATCAGTGTTGAACAATGGAGAAGTCTAAACACCTACATTTAAAAATGGGTCATTACCTCACTTTGTGATCTTTGAATAAATAATAAAACCTTTGATCTAGGCTAAGTGCTTCACACTATTTGGTTATATATGAACGACTAAAATTACAGTGTAAGAATTCTGCCTTCTGCTGTGGTAGTCCAGTTATATGGTTTGAGGTACTTACTACCCTCCAGCTTCCCAGGTTGCTCAGTGGGTAAAGAATCCACCTGCAATGCAGGAGACGTGGTTTTCGATCCCTGGGTTGGGAAGATCCCTTGGAGGAGGGCATGGCAACCCACTCCAGTATTCTTGCCTGGAAAGTCCCATGGACTGAGGGGCCTGGAGAGCTACAGTCCATAGAGTCGCAAAGAGTCAGACCAGACTGAAGCACCTGAGCACGCACACACTAGCCTCTCTGTGTTTCTGTTACTGCAGAATCTGTTTCCTATGAATTATGACTTCACTAACATTATCCCTCATACTTTTACTTTGTCTCCTAAGGTCTATAAGGGTAAAATGAGTCTGAACTTCAAGTCTAAGATCTGGTCTGTTATTTCAACTCTGTCACTTACCAGCCATGTGACTGAGTAAGATCCCTCCCTTTGCTAAATTTAAATCTCTTTGTCTTCCCGTCACCCTAGGACTATTATCAGATGATACAACTGATAAGTTCTGAGAATAGCATCATGTACGGCTGGATCCAGGTGCTCCAACAATATTGTCAGAATGCTGCCATTCTCCAACACTTGACCACTTTTCATCCCTTGGCTCAGTTTTCTTCTGGTAACTCCTCTTTGCATGATAGAGCACAGCAGTTAAAGGTTTACATCTTTCCAGGTCCATTCCCAGTAGAGAAAGAAAATATCCCATTCACTATTTCCAGCATAAGTCATGTTCCTGTCCTGGAAAAGTCACTGTGGTCGGGAAGATGGGCTGACATATAAGGCTGTATTACTGCCATCCTTGTGTCCTCAGAGGTCATTTAGACTATGTGAAATGAGAGTGAGAGGTGGGAAGAGTCTACAAAAGGGGAATTAAGATGCTGTTATAAAAGAAGGGGGAATGTACACCATGATGGACATAAGCAGAGAGGTCTACTTCAGATGGAAAGGCAGATCCCACTTTGATATAAATGTCTTTTTACTAAGCCAGTATTTTAATCTTATCACCACCTCTGCAGGACTCACCTAGGGCACCAGCCTCCCCTACCAGTGCCTACTTTTGTTCCTGGTGGTTTTGAGAAGATACATTAACTTCAGAACTTTGAGATCTATCACTGCAGGCTTTTCCCAGGGTTGTGTCTGCTCTTAGAAACTCTTCAAGGGAGAGAATCATTTGTGCATGAGAACTCATCATGAGTAAGTAAATGACTGGCTCTCTAGAGTGGGGTCTTATAGCCTTGTCATTCTACAGTCTCATTTTTATCTATATTTACTAATTCACCATATGGTAGAAATTAAAGGAATCATCCAAATTCTTACTCCTGGAAGCTGGGGACCAGAGGACTCTTCTTTGGGTACTAGCATTTAATACAAGTTTCCCCTTCTCTCAGACAGTTTCAATGTAACCATGTAGTTCCACCAACGAATGTCTCCTATTAGCCTACGGGAGCACCATCTCCACCTTGTAGCTTACAGTGAGTCCCCTTCATGGGAACGAGTTCCATTCCAAGAGCATATTCATAGGGCCAATCTGTTCAAAAGTCCAACAAAGCTAGCCTAAGACAATCAGCTACATAATACTGTATTATAATAGGTTTATAATACTTCTCACAAGGAATACACAAAAAGCAAACAAATGCACACCCACACACAAAAATAAAGAAAACATTTATAACCTTACAGTACAGTACCTTGGAAAATACGGTAGTATCAGCTATATCACCACTCTTCACATTTGCTTCTGGACATCTGGGCTTGAAATAAAGATACTGTACTACCACGCTCTGTACAGTACTTTACAGTAAAATACAGAAAAGCACAAGCGCTTCTAGAGGATGCAGGCACCTAACAATGTACGCCAGACACGCGAACTAATTTATGTGACTGGACACGCAAACACACGTTTGCAGCTTGGAGAGTTCGCAACTTGAAGGTTCATGGGTAAGCGAATTACTGTATTTCTGTTCCAGCTAAATATTAAAGTAGCCTCCATTCTGTTATCATCTGCTTTAGCTCACTTTGACTTTTCTTCTTGCTTAGCCATATCACAGCACCTGGTATTTCTTCTCCTTCAAACATTTCCCTCAGCTCCCCTCTTTTTGGTAGCATTCTTTATTCCAGAGAGAGGGTCACAATTTGATAACTTCAAGAAGGAGAGAAAGCATCACAAGACGGCCTCATGCCACCCCTGAGCATCTTGAGGTGATCCGTGGATGGCAAGAATGCCAGCCGTGCACATATTCAGACCCTTACCAGCGACCCTGCTTCCTGAGCCACTACTGGAAGACTCATTATATCCACTCTAAGATGGGACACACAGTTTTGAGGGCATAGCCCGCTGTGGCCTCCTTTGTCTGGAAAATCAATAAAGCTATTTCTTTCTATTTTACCCCAAACTCTGCTTCTGAGAGTTAATCCACATTGGTGTACACTGATGAATTTCATCAACATTTCTAGGCTGTCTGCAACTGTGTTTGTCATAGTCCCACAGAAAGATTTCAGTGAGGCTTCAGGCAAGCCGCATCCCACTTGGACCTCAGCTCCCTCTTCAGAAATGAAAATCATATGAACCATGGATGTACTTTTCCTTTCTGGTGTGTTATTTTAAAAATTAAATGAGTTACATATATGAGCTGCAGAGTGATGGTGTCATACTGGAAAAGTCTTCAGGATCAGAAGATGTGTAGACATCATCTGTGGGTTTCTAGGGACAGAAACACTCCGTGATAATGTCATTTCACAGAGTCAGTCAAACTGTACAAAATGTCAAAGAGCCTTCTTGAATGTGTTTCAAATCTTGACATGTGAGTGACCATAAAGTTTTCTGGGCATTCTTCTACTCAGTCTGTGCCCCATTCCCAAACCCAGGGTTGGAGCCCACCATGTCTCAGCAGGGGTACCACCTCACCCCACTCTACCACAAAATCAGACACCCCACCATGGGGTGTGTGCCCCAGAGGGAGGTATAGGCAGGTTCCCTGTGTTCTGAATCACCAGTGGGGGGCGGGGCCATCTGCTCATGCACAAAACCAGCTGCGTTCCCCACTGTGAAGCATAGGCTGAATCACTGTCCAGAAAGTAAGTTTTACTGGCTGGATGAAAAATGTAGAGAAATTCCATGTTACCGTGAAGCTGGTTGGGGCATAATTGTTGAAAGTAAGGAGACGTTTAATAACTTTTGAATTGACAGTACAGTGACGTGGCTGAGGAAATAGTTTATACTATTCGTGGCTATCCTCACTTTGCACAGTTCTAGCATGTACACATTTCAGTTGCCATGATTTAGTTTGATGATACCAGTCCCCCAATATTATGGTTCATAGTTCACAGAATATGAGCTGTGAATATGAATATCAACCAAAGAATACGAACTGTGAATAACTGAGTAGAGTACAAACTCGGTTGGTTTGATCTCTGGGTCAGGAAGATATCCTGCAGAAGGGACTGGCTAGGGAAAGGTTACCCACTCCAGTATTCTTGCCTGGAGAATTCCATGGACAGAGGCGCCTGGCAGGCCCTAGCCCATGGAGATGCAAAAAGTCAGCATGACTGAATGACTAACACTTTCACTTTCACACTTTTCACTTTGTTCCTCTCCTCATTCCACAAATCACTACATAAATAACAGGTGCAGCATGGTCAGTGACCAGGCACATCCCTTCTTCCAAGGTAACTGGTCACTGTGTATCTGGCATGCTGTTTATACACAGACAACAAAAAAGGTAGCTGTGCTGCCTTCTTGTCTTCCAGTGATAAGCCCATGTGACATTTTATAGAAAAGGAACTGTGCCATTTGCAGAGATGTGGATGGACCTAGAGAATATTGTACAGAGTGAAACAAGTCAGAAAGAGAAAAACAAATATCATATATTAATACATATATGTGTATTCCATGAATAGAAAAATGGTACAGATGATCTTATTTGCAAAACAGAAGTAGAGACACAGAC
Organism: Capricornis sumatraensis; assembly: GCF_032405125.1. Classification (NCBI taxonomy): domain Eukaryota; kingdom Metazoa; phylum Chordata; class Mammalia; order Artiodactyla; family Bovidae; genus Capricornis; species Capricornis sumatraensis. The sequence continues at coordinate 64,337,174 of NC_091077.1, forward strand.
AGAGAGAACACACATATGGACACTGAGTGGGTAAGGAGGAGCGGGATGATTGGGAGATTGGGATTGACATATATACACTTTGCTACTGTGTATAAAGTAGACGACTAATGAGCATTGACTGTATAGAACAGGGAACTCTTCGCAATGCTATGCGGTAATGTAAATGGGAAGGAAATTCAAAAAAGAAGGGATATAGGTAAACATATAACTGATTCACTTGGCTGTACAGCAGAAAGTAACACAGCACTGTAAAACAACTTTACCTCAATAAAAATCAATTTTAAAAAAGAAATAGAATTCTATTAAAAAAGGAAAGGACTGGCCCACAAATATGCAAGTGCAAAGAAAAAAAAAGTGATGATGCTGGAAGCAAAATGTGAATGGGATATAACGGAGTTAGAAAAAAACAGTTGATCGGACCATGGGAATGTTGACATTGCCACCATTCAAAGAGATTCTAAATATGTAGCTAAAAGAACTTAGTGAAGACCAATTTACATTAATGAAGAAAGTGTTTTTGACAAAAAAGGAGGCAATATTCTAAAGCAAGTGATGTCAGCAGAACAATTCATGTTAAAGGAACTCTTGGAGATATTTCATGACATTGAAAGAGAAAAGGATAAAATGCTAAAAGCTAATCCAAATTTAGAAAAGGAGATGACAGTTCTCCAAGGCAGAGATAGAAAATATGTTTGCTTGTGTGATAAATTATACAAGGAGAAGATGAGACCTATTCAAATAATGCTTAATAAGTTTTTTTAACAACAAAAAAATTCACTAATACTATTTCTAATAGTTTAATTATAGTGTACAAACGAATATTCGTTTTATTATTTTTCATTTCCAACAGCAAGAGCTTCAATGTTTTAACAAAAACTTAAAGGTCATAGTACAATCATAATTACTGTACTGATAATTAAGACTGTTTTGTATGGTTACAGTGTACACAAACATTTTTATGGCCCTGTACTATCATCTAACAGGAAGACTGCTGATACATACGTATTTGTACAGGGAGAAACTAGGTGACAATAGTCACAAAGAAATACATGTTCATTTAATGTCTATCAGATATAAAATGCAATTCTCGAAGCTGTGGGGAAGAAAAGTGAATTGGATGTGCTTACTACCCTCAAGGATTTCATGGTCTCCTTTAAGAAGATGAGGATTCCACATAAAGAAAGCATTTATAATGTAAGGATAGTTCACATTTAAAATGCCACTTTAAAGTAAACACTCTTAAAATAGGGGCAAAGTTTTTATTTAAGGGGAATATTTTGGCCAGGAACTGATCTTGAAAAAAGGGAAATAGAAGTATAAAAACAGGTGTATCTTTTCATTTATCAGCATTTAATTTCAAAATTCAATAATGTCCTAATTTATAAGATGCATAAAATAGGACCACGTTTTCTGCTGGCATGATTTTTCTTTAGTTTTGCAGAAGCAAAATGCACCACTCTTTGCTTTGTGTTGGATTTTTAAGCCACCATTAAAAAATGAGCAATTAAAAATATATTTTATGGTTCATCAATTTTCTAGAAAGCTTTTCAACATCTTTCTGTATGCAAGTCCTTCTTGCTTGACACTCCTATGCAGTTGTAATTCTTAATGACTTTTCTCTCTTTCACTGGTCTAATTCTGCCATATTCTCACTTGTCCATGACTTAAGTTTAACTTGAGCAATTATCCTACCTCATTTTCATAGATGCCATAAGTCTTGCAGTTTGCAATCTGATTTTGTAGCTGCTTTGCACTGTTGTAAGTCTAAATTCTGGCAAGGAACAGAAAACTGTCAAATGAAGGTGATATGATGAGCTACACTGGGGGTCAACAAGCTACAGTCCAGAAATAACTCTGGCCCACTGCCTATTTTTATAAATAAAGTTTTATTAACACACAGTCATGAGCAACCTTTCATACCTCTATTGTGCATGACTGCTTTCAGGCTACAGTGGCAGAGCTGAGTTGCTGTGACAGTGACAATATGAGCCCAAAGCCCAAAATATTTACTGTCTGGCAGTTTACAGGAAAAACCTTTCAGTCCTTACTGTAGACTGATGCTCAGTTCAGTTCAGTTCAGTTCAGTCGCTCAGTCGTGTCCAACTCTTTGTGACCCCATGAATTGCGGCACGCCAGGCCTCCCTGTCCATCACCATCTCCTGGAGTTCACTCAGACTCACGTCCATCGAGTCTGTGATGCCATCCAACCATCTCATCCTCTGTCGTCCCCTTCTCCTCCTGCCCCCAATCCCTCCCAGCATCAGAGTCTTTTCCAATGAGTCAACTCTTTGCATCAGGTGGCCAAAGTACTGGAGTTTCAGCTTTAGCATCATTCCCTCCAAAGAAATCCCAGGGCTGATCTCCTTCAGAATGGACTGGTTGGATCTCCTTGCAGTCCAAGGGACTCTCAAGAGTCTTCTCCAACACCACAGTTCAAAAACATCAATTCTTCGGCGCTCAGCCTTCTTCACAGTCCAACTCTCACATCCATACATGACCAGTGGAAAAACCATAGCTTTGACTAGATGGACCTTAGTCCGCAAACTAATGTCTCTGCTTTTGAATATCAGTAAAGGTTTGGGGTTTATGATTCTTGCCTTCATGCCAACTTTAAGAGTTAAAAAAATGCAGTAAATATCTGACTAAGGAGTATCCCTCAATCTTAAAACAATGAAATTTTTATTATATTTCTAGTGATATGAAAGGCTATAGTATTTTTTAAAATATTTTTCACACTTTATTTTAGAGGAGAAAGAGCTCCCTATGGTTACTGACAGGAAAGGTCCTTGTGAAAGTTGGCATGTCTACAGGATTTCAAAGGATGCACAAGACAAAGGGTCAGAACATGCTCTGGAAAAAACAATTTGGATGGCCATTCTCCATAGTTATGGTAATAAACGATAATAAATCACCTTACTGAGATGGCAGAGTATAGTTAGCAGAAGAGATGGATAGAAGCTGGGTCTGATTAAAATATTCCTGATTCCTATAGAGCTAAAGATGTTGGCAATAGTTCCAGTTGGATCATAAAGAAGGCTGAACCCTGAAAAATTGATGCTGTTAAACTGTGGCAGTGGAGAAAACTCTTGAAAGTCCCTTGGATAGCTAGGAGATCAACCAGTCAATCCTAAAGGAAATCAACTCTGAATATTCACAGGAAGGACTGATGCTAAAGCTGAAGCTCCAGTACTTTGGCCACCTGATGCAAAGAGCCGACTCACCGAAAAAGACCCTGATGCTTGGAAAGATTGAGGGCAGGAGAAGAAGGGGGTGACAGCGGATGAAATGGCTGGATGGCAGCACTGATTCAATGGACATGACCTTGAGCAAACTCCAGGAGACAGTGAAGGACAGAGAAACCTGGTGTACTGCAGTCTATGTGATTGCAAAGAGTCAGACACAACTTAGTGACTGAACAACAACCAGTAATAAAGACATAAGGATGGCTCTGGCAAAAGGTAACCAAGACACCTGCCACCTGCCCCTCTCAAAGTTCCTAATGGGGCACCACCCCAAAGCCCTAGTGGCGGTCAGTGTGGCTAGTTTCTTTTCAATTAGTGCTGAAATTTTGGAAGCAAGCCTAAGTGAAATTTCTCTTCCTGGCATTAACAAATCATTGAAGTCCTCCTTTGCAGGAAATCCTCAGGACCCAAAGGAGCAAGCCCTATGCCCTTAGTGATAGCATTTCGGGCGAGGGAGTAGGCCTGGTGGAGGCAGACTTTTTCTCTCCTCAGCGAAAAATTCAGCTTTCCATGGGGTTACTTGGCCTTTCCTCCTTGAGTTACACATTTAGTCCGAGCCAGTCTCTTTCAAATTAAGGCTCTCTTCAAATGTATGATTGTCTGGCCGGCTCCTGGAACACAGCAAAGGTGTTCATCTCCAGAAGCCTTATCTCAGCAAGCTGTCTCACTAATGACCACGCTCCTCGCCCACAAGGCCTAGGCAGTGACTAGCAACACAGGTGGTCCACAGGGCTGTGGAGTAGGATCGCAGCCTTCGGATCTGTCTTAGACTTTGCCAGCTGGGAGAGGAGCCCAAACTGAAGCCCAGCAGCTGCCTGTCAAGGGAAGGAGGGCCTGCAGTGCCTTGAGTTCCAGGCTGTGCTTCAAAAGCAGCTGCCAGCCCAAGGTGTGAGGCCATACCAGCGGAGCCAGAAGCAGCTTTGCTGACTCTGCTCTGCTTCAAGGCTGCTTAGGGACCCTAAGCTGCTTGGGGAGTGAATTCTGTCCTGCATGTGCCTCTGGGGAATTTGAGTGATGGGGGGGTAGGATTTGGGACTAATGATAGAGTCAGTTCCCTGTTGCTCCAACTTGTTTTGTTTTGTTTTCCAGCAAATATAATTACAGACAGTAGTTTTAAGACGTTTTAACTGCTCCAAAGTTGCTTTCTTCCAAAAATTGGACTATATGTTGCGGAGAAGGCATTCAAAGTCATTCCCAGTATACATCTGGCTTGAGTCCTGCCCTCACTTCATCTGCCTACTGGTGAATGGGCCAAATTTTGTTTTTAATCAATTTTTATTGGAGGACAGTTGCTTTGAGCTTCCCTGGTAGCTCAGTGGTAGAGAATCTGCCTGCAACGCAGGAGACTTGTGTTCGATCCCTGGGTCAGGAAGATCCCCTGGAGAAGGAAATGGCAACCCACTCCAGGATTCTTACCTGAGAAATCGCATGGACAGAGGGGCTTGGTGAGCTACAGTCCATGGGGTCACAAAGAGTCAGACACTACTTAGCTAACAATAACAAAAACAAAGATGCTTTACAATGTTGTACTAACCTCTGCTGTAGAGCAACATGAATCAGCTATACATATATATATATATCCCCTCTTTTGGATTTCCTTCCCATTTAGGTCACCAGAGGGGCACTGAGTAGAGTTCCCTGGCCATACAGTAGGTTCTCGTTAGTTACCTATTTTATACATAGTATCAATGGCTTAGTGGTTAAGAATCTACCTGCCAGTGCAGGAGACACTGGTTCAATCCCTCCGTTGGGAATATCCCCTGAAGAAGGAGATGGCAACCCACTCCAGTATTCTTGCCTGGGAAATCCCATGGACAGAGAAGCCTGGTGAGCTACAATCCATAGGGTTGCAAAGAGTCGTACACGACTGAGCGCGCACACACATCAATGGTGTATGTGTGTTAATTCCAATCTCCCAATTCATTCCATCCTCCTTCCCCTCCTTGGTGTCCATACATTTATTCTCTATGTCTGTGTGTTGCAGAAACCAGTACTTGAGAAACCAAGAACCACACTCAGAGAGTTGGAGAATTCAGCTTTCTTACACTGGTGGGCCCAGAGGAGTTAACACTCCAAGCTCTGAGCCCCGAACAAAGGGATTACAGAGTTTTTTATAGACAGACGATAGTGGGCGACACTAGCTGTTAATAGGCTGGTTTACACTAAGGGGTTTCTCTCGTGCGGGAACAGCAGTCAAGATGGGGAGAGGGTACCTGACCTTTACACAGACAGGCATGATTAAACAAGTTTTCAGGGCCCAGGCGATTGCAAAGAGCAGGACAAGGGTGAGTGAGATAAACTCCAGTTCCCAGTATTGCAAGTCCCCACTTTCTGAGACTATGTGACCTACATGGCTACGTGATCTAGACTGCGAGGGGCAAGCTGAGTTACAGAGGCAAAAGGAGACGGAGGTTATGTAAAATTTTAACTTTTCCTCTTCATGTGTCTCTGCTTCTGTTTTGCAAATAAGATCATCTATACCACTTTTCTAGATTCCACATGTATGTGTTTGTATGTACAATAGTCGTTTTTCTCTTTCTGACTTAAATTTTCAGGGCACTTGTAACCACTTCTCCCTGGGCATCCCAGACCCTATGACTTCTTCCTGCTCAAACACGTTTACCACACCAGCCATCTTCCCTACTGGCCTGAAAGCTCTTTACGAGCAGAGACTGTCCTGCTCAGCTTTATATATTCTTTATTTCCTAGTATTAGGACGTGCTGGTACTGCATGCTGTGTGACACAGGCCAAATGGCTTTGCCACTCTAATCCTCAGTTTTCTTTACTATAAAATGAGGGAGTTGAAATAAATGGTCCCTTAAGTCCCATCCAGCTTTTACGCAGGGCAAAATACTACCCAATTTGGCTCTTATTAGCTATGTTACTATAGACAAGTTTTTACCTTCTGAGACCACTTTCATTTTTGGAAAGAGGAATAATACCCATTTCCTGTAAGCTAAATGCATATTAAATATTTATTATTACATAATTACTAAGGGCTGCTTTCCTTTCCATAAATAAATGCAAGAAAGCTGTAAAATGAGATCTATCATTTTTGCCATAATCCAGATGATAAAATATGCTCAAGGAAATGAAGTAACTGCTCCAAGATTACATGGTTAGGAAATAGACAAGCTAGCTTTTAAACCTAAGCAGCCTCCAGGCAGCCTCTGTTGTCTTTACTGAGTTTGCATGAGAAATGAGTAATTTACGAGCCAGCATCACAATAGCCCCCAAATTGGCAACCATTCTTTTTGCCAAGAACAAAGTCCATGATGTATCAAAGGGCATTTAAGGTTTTCTCAGTTACCTGACCTTGACTTTAACCTTCAACTTCCATGTTCTTAAAACATAACTTAGACCCAGGCTACTTATTTTCAAGGCTTCCCTGATGGTTCACTTGTTAAAAATCCACCTGTCAATGCAGGAGATGTGAGTTTGATCCAAAGGTCCGGAAGATCACCTGGAGAAGTAAATGGCTATCCACCCCAATATTCTTGCCTGGGAAATCCCATGGAAAGAGGATTCTGGTGGGCTACAGTCCATGGGGTTTGCAAGAGTCGGACACGACTTAGTGACTAAACACTAACAATTTGTTTTAAAACTGTGAATAGAAAACACTTTTGTTTATACTGGGTTCTTACTAAAATGCATCTTACCATTTTTGTATAAAGTCTCCTGGTGGAAACCTTTTCCCCTCTTTGTCTTCCTAACTCAAAGGATCATATTTCTAGGAAAACTTGTCTCATTACCATTCCCTTCACTTTCCCGAAAATGTGATTCAGTGATTCTCATACAAAGAAAGTTCAGCAGAGGGAGACATTGCTATGGGCTGGTAAGGACTGGGAGTACATCCTGAATGGGAAGGGACAGAAGCAAGGCAGGAAGAATTCTTTTGGACACTGGCACAATTCGTAAAGAAGAGACTTCTGCATTCCTCATTTCTGTTATTTGTCAAACTAACTGGGATGTGGGATAAATAACCTGAGTAGAAGATAGTTGAGGTCATATTTTAAAAAGCTTTGAATATCAGGATAAGGAATCCGGACTTCAACCTGTGGCTCAGCTTTGTTCTGGGGGGCTCTCAAGCCATGTGCCTCACCTGGAGTGCTCGTTAAAAGCAAAGGTTATGGATCCATTCCAGTCCTACTGAATCCTAGTTTAATAGTTTCATAGTTTAATAAGCACCCTAGAGGACTCTAGGCACCTTGCAGTTTGAGAAACTGTGTCACAGAATTTGGGAGAATACTGTTTGTGAAAGGACCTTCAAGGTAGAATGACAGTGGGGACTTATTGAGGAAGATGGTTCTGGTAGCAATTTAGACCAGGGACTGGAGAAAACAGTGACCCCATTGAGGGCTCCAGCAACTGTCCTCAAAGATCATGATTCCAGACTGCCCTTGACGGTTGACTATGAGCAGATCTTGATTGCTAGAATCCTGTCATCTCCAATAAATGACATTTTTCAAGTTTCAGTTAGTCTTCCCACAAGCTGTAACGTTGTCAAGGTACTACAAAATGCATGGTCTAAAGACTAACTTTTGACTAGAACTGAGATCTCTTGATGTCAGATGAGCACTTTTTTGACAAGTGACAACCAGGGGACTAAGGCTATATGTCCTTTTTATCAAAAATAAAGAACAAACATCTAGATCTCCCAGGGTACACTGCAGTGAAGCTTTTAGTTGCAATGAAAATCCCCAAGTTATGCCCTGTACTTGACTAAACGTATAGAAATTGGGAAAGTGGACAGCTAGAAATGTATGTTCTCTGAATTATACTGCAGGGAGCCTAGAAAAGGCTGAAGGAACCCTCCTGGCTTTGCTGGGATCATAAAACGAAGGCAGATAAAGCCAGTTCTGAATATTTCTTCAAATGCTACTCAGTGAGTAAAGAGAACAGAACCCCGATGGAAAGCGTATATGACTCAGCATCATTAGTGTTTCCTTAAGTTTGGTACAGCCTGAATTTTTAGGGAATCGGAGGGGTGGGAATGGTAATGAGAGATTAAAGGGAACAAAGGATTGTACCACAGTGATTTTCAGTTTTTCCTTTCCATCAGGCCACTTTGTCTCAAGCCAGATAAAATGCAGGATCAATAAAATAGCAAGTCATCTACTCCCTACTCCCTTCCCAGTTACACATTACATCTGAATCCCTTCAAAATCATATTTCCTTTACAGTTATTGGTCCACACTTTAAATTGACCATCTATATCCATTTAATGGAGATTTACTCAGGCTTCAAGGGCTGGAATCATTAGAAACAGAGATTGATGAGAAATAGCCTCTGGCTTAGTCAGACATTAACTCCATTTTGTTTATCAGGATCCCTCTTAAGTATAGCATTTTTGGTATAACCATTTCATTGGGAACAGAGATAGACAGTGAGTGATTATTGGAAGACAACTATCTCTGAATGCTTAGCCCCTGAACATCGAGTACCAATACCTCATACAAGGTAATTACTTAAGTGGTATGAATGAATGGTAGGAATCAATCACTCCAAGGAAATCATATTTTAAAAGTCATAAATTTTGATCTAAGTCAAAGAGTCAGACACGATTGACTGACTGAACTGAACTAAAGTCTAAGACAAGGAAAATATAACATAAATAAGTTCCTCCTTATCAGTAACTACTTTAAATATAAACAGATTTAACTCTCCAAAGAAGAAACAGAGATTGTTCCGCTGAGGGCCAGACAACCACTACCAGCTCTGTGGTTCAGGGATATTACTTAGCCACTCTGTAACTCATTTTCTTATCCTAAAATAAAGATTATGAAAGTTTTCCTGATCAACTTTATTGTGAGGATGAGGAGTGAATACATGGAATGTCTAGGATAATAGCCTGCCATGCAGCAAGCTCTCACTTAAATCTGCTATTTTGGATGATGCTACTGTCATGGAGGGATTGGGGGCAGGAGAAGAAGGGGACAACAGAGGATGAAATGGCTGTATGGCATCACTGACTCGATGGACGTGAGTGTGAGTGAACTCCGGGACTTGGTGATGGACAAGGAGGCCTGGCGTGCTGCTATTCATGGGGTCTCAAAGAGTTGGACACGACTGAGTGACTGAACTGAACTGAACTATCATGTTGAATGAGAGAATGCTGATCTCTTCCTTCTGCTTGTAAGATACAAAAAAAAAAAAAAGAGGAAAGGGTATTTCTCTTAACACACTACAGTGGGTGGTCAATAAAAGACTATCGAATAAATATATTAATTAAGTTACTGTCTGTGGATGAAAGAGAAAAGAAATATCAGCCTGAGGCATCAAGAAAACAACAGCATGGAATAAATCAGTGTGAAACAAGAAAAAATGGTATTGGCAGAATGGATTTTTCTAAAAAAAGTATCAAAATTATTTAGTTCTAGAACCAAAGACATAAAAAGGGCAAAAGGTTTATGACATGGGATTTGACAGTGATTTCTCAGATATGACACCAAAGACACAGGCAGAAAAACAAAAAATAGACCAATTGGACTTCATACATTTCAAAATATGCATTAAAAGATACTATCAACAGAATGATAAAGTAATCCAAAGAGTAGAAGAAAATATTTGTAAATCATATATCTGATAAGGGATTAATATTCAGAATATATAGAGAACTCCCAAAACTCAACAACAAAAGAACAAACAACCCAATTGCAAAATGGGCAAAGGCCTTGACTAGATATTTCTCCAAATAAGACATGTAAGTGACCAATAAACACATGGAAAGATGCTCAACATTACTATTTTTAGGGAAATGCAAATCAAAACCACAATGAGATACCACCTCACATCATTAGGATGGCTATTATCAAAATATACAAATAAAAGTGTTGGGAAGGACGTGGAGAAACTGGAATCCTTGTGCACTCTTGGTGGTGCTGTAAAATGGTATAACCACTGTGAAAAACAGTATGGAGGTTCCCCAAAGAATAAAAAATTGAGTTTTCATACGATCCAACAATGTCACTTCTGGAGATAAGCCCAAAAGAATTGAAAGCAGGGTCTCAGGGAGGTATTTATACACCCATTTCCATAGTATGTTATATCCATATCACATACCCATAATATGCAAGAACAAGGATACTCCATTTCTGTGGTATTCTTTCCATAAACTCACAATCCCAGGTTAATCTTGAGAAAACAATGAGACACAATTGGATTGAGGAATATTTTACACCTGGCCAGTATTCCTCAAGACTCTCAAAGCCATGAAAAGCAAGGAAACATTCAGAAATTGGCAGGAACCAGAGGAGATGGAGGAGATGATGGCAAAACACAGCATGGTATCTGTGCTGCTCTGGATCCTAGAAAACAAAAGACACCAGTGCAGAACGGCTAGACCCAGACAAAGTCTAAACTATACTTAACAGTGAATATCCGCTTCTGTTTGACAGATGTATCACAGTAATGTAAGAAACCAACAATGAGGGGTATATATGAGAATTCTCTTTCCAATTTTCACAATTTTTCTATAAATTGGAAATTATTCCCAAACAATAAGTTTAGCTTAAAAACTAATTAAAATATTCAGTTATTTACTAATTGGTATACCATGGTATTTAATATTTATCCCTACAAAACAATGGGTTACACTGAGTTCAAATTCTCTGATAAATGAAAAGCAAAATACTTTTTAAAAGAGCCCCAGATTAAACCACTGAGGAATATTTACCATAAGTTACACAACACATCCTGCAATCTATTCTTGAATAAGATACACTGCATCACAAAATACTGGAAACAGTGAAACAGTAATAGCTGGGTGTCTTAATTTGTGACCTTAAGTTAATTTCTAAGACAAAACTGGGCTCTAGAGATATTTCTTAAAGCTATAGCAACTACATTAATTGTATAATTCTAATATCCAAGAACATGTCATTTTTTGTCTGTTTTTACTGGCTTAGTCTTGTCTTTGTCAATAACTTAGACATGCCACACAGCCCAGTAAAACTATTTGTTATCATAATATAGTGCCAGCCATTTGTTTGCTTTGATTTTTTTCTGCATAGAGGAATACTCGGTGTTCAAGTATAGACTTTTTTTTTGTCTGTGAGTGGAGAAGGAAACGGCAACCCACTCCAGTGTTCTTGCCTGGAGAATCCCAGGGATGGGGGAGCCTGGTGGGCTGCCGTCTATGGGGTCGCACAGAGTCGGACACGACTGAAGTGACCTAGCAGCAGAACAAAAGTGGCTCAGAACAGAGGAAACCATGGAAGCAAAAGACAAAAGTGAGTGTGTGAGAGAAAGAGATGGAGTAGTCTCTTTCATTATTTCTAACCCATTGTAGCCTCTTGTAGTTCTAAAATACATTTAAACACACCAGTACACAGAATAGACTGATCTCTCTCAGCTGCTTAGGGACATAAAAAGCATAGAAAAATAAACTGAGAATTTGGAATAATTCAAACTACTGCTTCCTCAAAGAGCAATGAGTGTACAAGTTAAAAACGAGATAAATGACTAATTCCTGAAACCCAGACATCTCCTGATTAATGCACTGTCACCATGACAGATGAAGTCATAAGGGTCAGTGAGGTTGAATTATTAGGCTCTGACCACATAACTGATAAGTGATGGATACAGGATTAAAACTTATTTCTTTTATTTCAGAACCCACAGTCCAACTTTAAACCATACTGGTTCTAAATACAGTGATATTACTGGTCATACAGGTAGTCTCTGTTAAAATTAGGATTAACAGCAATCTTCAGTCATCATACAGAGACACATCTGATCTTTTTCCCTCTGAAGTGCAGTTGCTGTCAAAAAGTATGAATATTTGAATCAACACTATGTTAAACTGCTTTCTGTAACACTTGCATCAGTTGCTAAACAAGTGTCACACACTTATCACAGCCTCTCTTGCAACAAATATTATTGTAGCCCTTTTCAGTCACGTGACATACCTTGTTTTCATTTGTATTTCTTGATTACATATGTGGCTGGGTGTATTCATATGTATTGGCTTTTTATAGTCATGCATTTGTTTTATTTTTATTTGGCTCTTGGTAAGTGATTTGGTTTTATGATCATCACTCATGGCTCATTATTTTCAAATAAGCTATAGAATGCCAACCCTGATGCTGGGAAAGAGTGAAGGCGGGAGGAGAAGGGGACGACAGCGGATGAGATGGTTGGATGACATCACCGACTCAATGGACATGAGTTTAAGTAAACTCTGGGAGCTGGTAATGGACAGGGAGGCCTGGCATGCTGCAGTCCATGGGGTCGCAAAGAGTCGGACACGACTGAGCAACTGAACTGAACTGAATCCTAATTCAGATATTTTTCCAGATGCCAGGATTACACTGGTAAACAAAATAGTTTCAATCTATGTCTTATGGAATTTACAAACCAATGGAGAAAACATTGAACAAACGATGAGAGAAATGAGGAGCATACACTAGGAGGACCTGTTGTAATCTGGAGTTCAGGAAAGACATCCTGAAGATGTGACTGAGATCAAAAACATAAATAAAATGTAGCTGGATAAAGGGAGAGGGCCAGTAACAACAAGTACAACAACTCTAAGATAATGTGAATCTTTTATTGATTTGAAAGAGTTTAGCGAGCTTTGTTTTTCTTGATAGATATCTTCAGTCTATATTAAGGGTATTAATCTTTAATGTCATTTGTTATCAACATCATTTATCCTTTTCCTTACACTTTAATTTGGGGTATTTTCACTCAGAAATGTTTTTGCTTCCACACAAATTATAATAAATGATCCTTTATTTTTTGTGTACATTTTAATATACTTCGTAACTTTATCTCTGCTACAAAACCTAATATTCTCCAGCTCATAGATGTGTGCCATCTATTTTATTCATCTTAATTCCTCTTCTAGTTGAAACCATTTTCACATTTCTTTATCTTCACTTTCTTTGGAATTGGAATGAAAACTGACCTTTTCCAGGCCTGTGGCCACTGCTGAGTTTTCCAAATTTGCTGGCATATTGAGTGCACCACTTTCACAGCATCATCTTTCAGGATTTGAAACAACTCAACTGGAATTCCATCACCTCCACTAGCTTTGTTCGTAGTGATGCTTTCTAAGGCCCACTTGACTTCACATTCCAAGATGTCTGGCTCTAGATTAGTGATCACATCATCATGATTATCTTGGTCGTGAAGATCTTTTTTGTACATTTCTTCTATGTATTCTTGCCACCTCTTCTTAATATCTTCTGCTTCTGTTAGGTCCAGACCATTTCTGTCCTTATCGAGCCCATCTTTGCATGAAATGTTCCCTTGATATCTCTAATTTTCTTGAGGAGATCTCTAGTCTTTCCCATTCTGTTGTTTTCCTCTATTTCTTTGCATTGATTGCTGAAGAAGGCTTTCTTATCTCTTCTTGCTATTCTTTGGAACTCTGCATTCAGATGCTTGTATCTTTCCTTTTCTCCTTTGCTTTCGCCTTTCTTTTTTTCACTGCTATTTGTAAGGCCTCCCCAAACAGCCATTTTGCTTTTTTGCATTTCTTTTCCATGGGGATGGTCTTGATCTCTGTCTCCTGTCCAATGTCATGAACCTCATTCCATAGTTCATCAGGCACTCTATCTATCAGATCTAGACCCTTAAATCTATTACTCACTTTCACTGTATAATCATAAGGGATTTGATTTAGGTCATACCTGAATGGTCTAGTGGTTTTCCCTACTTTCTTCAATTTAAGTCTGAATTTGGCAATAAGGAGTTCATGATCTGAGCCACAGTCAGCTCCTGGTCTTGTTTTTGTTGACTGTGTAGAGCTTCTCCATCTTTGGCTGCAAAGAATATAATCAGTCTGATTTCGGTGTTGACCATCTGGTGATGTCCATGTGTAGAGTCTTCTCTTGTGTTGTTGGAAGAGGGTGTTTGCTATGACCAGTGCATTTTCTTGGCAAAACTCTATTAGTCTTTGCCCTGCTTCATTCTGCATTCCAAGCCCAAATTTGCCTGTTACTCCAGGTGTTTCTTGACTTCCTACTTTTGCATTCCAGTCCCCTATAATGAAAAGGACATCTTTTTTGGGTGTTAGTGTAAAAGATCTCGTCAGTCTTCATAAAACCATTCAACTTCAGTTTCTTCAGCATTACTGGTCGGGGCATAGATTTGGACAACTGTGATATTGAATGGTTTGCCTTGGAGACAAACAGAGATCATTCTGTCGTTTTTGAGATTGCATCCAAGTACTGCATTTCAGACTCTTTTGTTGACCATGATGGCTACTCCATTTCTTTTGAGGGATTCCTGCCCTCAGTAGTAGAAATGATGGTCATCTGAGTTAAATTCACCCATTCCAGTCCATGTTAGTTCGCTGATTCCTAGAATGTCGATGTTCACCCTTGCCATTTCTTGTTTGACCACTTCCAATTTGCCTTGATTCATGGACCTGACATTCCAGGTTCCTATGCAATATTGCTCTTTACAGCATCGGATCTTGCTTCTATCACCAGTCACATCCACAACTGGGTATTGTTTTTTCTTTGGCTCTGTCTCTTTGTTCTTTCTGGAGTTATTTTTCCACTGATCTCCAGTAGCATATTGGGCACCTAATGACCTGGGGAGTTCCCCTTTTGGTATCCTATCCTTTTGCCTTTTCCTACTGTTCATGGGGTTCTCAAGGCATGAATACTTAAGTGGCTTGCCATTCCCTTCTCCAGTGGACCACATTCTGTCAGTAATCTCACATGCTAGTAAAGTAATGGTAGTAAAGTAATGCTCAAAATTCTCCAAGCGAGGCTTCAGCAATACGTGAACCGTGAACTCTCTGATGTGCAAGCTGGTTTTAGAAAAGGCAGAGGAACCAGAGATCAAATTGCCAACATCGCTGGATCATGGAAAAAGCAAGAGAGTTCCAGAAAAACATCTATTTCTGCTTGATTGACAATGCTAAAGCCTTTGACTGTGTGGATCACAATAAACTGTGGAAAATTCTGAAAGAGATGGGGATACCAGACCACCTAACCTGCCTCTTGAGAAATCTGTATGCAGGTCAGGAAGCAACAGTTAGAACTGGACATGGAACAACAGACTGGTTCCAAATAGGAAAAGGAGTACGTCAAGGCTGTATATTGTCACCCTGCTTATTTCACTTCTATGCAGAGTATATCATGAGAAATGCTGGGCTGGAAGAAACACAAGCTGGAATCAAGGTTGCCAGGAGAAATATTAATAACCTCAGATATGCAGATGACACCACCCTTATGGCAGAAAGTGAAGAGGAACTAAAAAGCCTCTTGATGAAAGTGAAAGAGAAGAGTGAAAAAGTTGGCTTAAAGCTCAACATTCAGAAAATGAAGATCATGGCATCTGGTCCCATCACTTCATGGGAAATAGATGGGGAAACAGTGTCAGACTTTATTTTGGGGGGCTCCAAAATCACTAAGATGGTGACTGCAGCCATGAAATTAAAAGACACTTACTCCTTGGAAGAAAAGTTATGACCAACCTAGACAGTATATTCAAAAGCAGGGACATTACTTTGCCGACTAAGGTCCGTCTAGTCAAGGCTATGGTTTTTCCTGTGGTCATGTATGGATGTGAGAGTTGGACTGTGAAGAAGGCTGAGTGCCAAAAAATTGATGCGT
Source organism: Capricornis sumatraensis (assembly GCF_032405125.1). NCBI lineage: Eukaryota > Metazoa > Chordata > Mammalia > Artiodactyla > Bovidae > Capricornis > Capricornis sumatraensis. The sequence goes on from NC_091077.1 coordinate 64,352,992, forward strand.
TTGAACTGTGATGTTGGAGAAGACTCTTGAGGGTCCCTTGGACTGCAAGGAGATCAACCCTGGGATTTCTTTGGAAGGAATGATGCTAAAGCTGAAGCTCCAGTACTTTGGCCACCTCATGCAAAGAGTTGACTCATTGGAAAAGACTCTGATGCTGGGAGAGATTGAAGGCAGGAGAAGAGGACGACCCAGGATGAGATGGCTGGATGCCATCTCGAACTCGATGGACGTGAGTCTGAGTGAACTCCGGGAGTTGGTGATAGACAGGGAGGCCTGGCGTGCTGCGATTCATGGGGTCGCAAAGAGTCGGACACGACTGAGCGACTGAACTGAACTGAACTTAATCTTCACTACCACTACTATCAATACAGTATGTGTTAGCTATTGTTGTGTAACAAACTAACTTAACACCTAGTAAAGGAAAAGTGAAAGTCACTCAGTCATGTTTTTGCTAACCCATGGACTATACAGTCCATGGAATTCTCCAGGCCAGAATACTGGAGTGGGTAGCCTTTCCCTTCTCCAGAAGATCTTCCCAACCCAGGGACTGAACCCAGGTCTCCCGCACTGCAGGCAATTTCATTACCAGCTGAGCTACCGAGGAAGCCTAATAGGAAGGCCAATATAATTTATTATTTTTCAGAAGTCTATGGTTTTCCTGGATGTTTCTGGTGATTTGAGCTGGACTGGCAGGGCTCAGTTAGACATCTGGGTTCAGCTCTAATTAGTAATGTAGTTCTGTGCAGGCCTCTTAGATGTCTGGGACCTCAGCTTGGTCAACTTGGCTGATTGAGCTCTGCTGCAGCTCTGTTGACCTCCATCCTGCAGCGGGCAGCTGGACTTGCTCTTGCAGTTGAGGCAGAGTTCCAAGAAAAGGAGCAAAAATGTGTAAGGCCTTGGCTGAAACCGAAACAACATTGTTTCCACCACATATTATTTGCTAAGGCAAACCCCCAAATTAGTTTTATACACAGAAGATAAGGAAATAAACTATCTCTTCATGGGCTGCTGCTGCTGCTGCTAAGTCACTTCAGTCGGGTCCAACTCTGTGCGACCCCATAGACGGCAGCCCACCAGGCTCCCCCGTCCCTGGGATTCTCCAGGCAAGAACACTGGAGTGGGTTGCCATTTCCTTCTCCAATGCATGAAAGTAAAAAGTGAGAGTGGGAGAGGCCATCAAATTACAAAGGAAATGAATGCAAGAAGTGGTGAAGGATTTGGGGTTCCTTTTGAAATCTACCATAACCACCAACGTTATGAGGGCAGGGGATTCAGGAGAAGGGGGCAATAGAGGGTGAGATGGTTGAATGGCATCATCTTCTCAGTGCACATGAGTCTGAGCAAACTGTGGGAGATAGTGAAGGACAGGAAGCCTGGAGTGCTGCAGTCCATGGGGTTGCAGAGTCAGACACCACTTAGCTACTGAACAACAAAACCAGTAAATGGAATTTTTGTTTCCTTATTTTAATTGGTTTAAACTTCCTCTTCCTTCAAGGTTCAATTCAAATTCACTGATTAATATTTCATATTGCACATCCAAGCCTAATACTTAGCATGTATTTCACCAACACTATTGCAAACATTTTGGGCCCTTACCTGAGTTAATTCTCCCAAGAAAATGTGAGATAGGTACTATTATTGCTCCCATTTTATAGGTGAAGAAGGGGTTCTGAAGCAACTTTTCTCAAGGACTCAGAGCTAGAATGTCGAGCCTAAATGCACATTTAAGCATAACAAAGAAGTTCATGGTTTAACCTCTGAGTTTTACTTTCTTAAAAATCTAAGCTCTTTATGGAAAGCCATGAAAAATGTTATATTAAATCAAAGTAGCCATATACCACTTTCTTCTAAATCAAATAACATTTTTAATTAGTTTATATAGTATAAACTGAGGGACAGGAGTCATTGATTCTAAGAGTCTCCAACACTGATAATACTATCCATTCATGTACTTTCTTTCTACAAATTAGAAGTAAAACCACATTTACTCAGTTTTTAAACAAGTTTTTGGTCTTTTTTCATGGCAGTGTGGTTAGAGAAATCCTTGCTCTAAAATAGGTAAGGTAAGATTAGTCTTGTTATTATAATATATTTCGTTGGCCAAAACAGTTTATTTGGGTTTTTGCATAGGCTGTTGTAGAAAAACCAGAGCAAATTTCTTGGCCAACCCAATATTTCAGTTCTTTGAGATCAGAAATTAGGTCTTCTATGACTGCCTGTGTCCCCTGTGTGTATAAAGGATGATAAATATAATTGTGGAACTAGAGACTCTTAGAGGTCATCTGGTACAAACTTTATAAGAGAAAAACAGACCCATAGAAGAGGTTTGGCTCCAAACCACTTGAACAACTGGTGACACTTTTTGGTCTAAACCCTGTTCTGTCTATTCCCAGCTCAGAGATCCTCTCCCATCTTTGCCTGATGCACTTGAATACAAAGGAGTAGTATTTCCTTTCCTTTATATACAGTGCTATAGGTGTTTGGTTTGGTCTTTTTCTCTAACTCATAAACTTGCCGGACTCAGCGCTCCTGGGAGTGTTAAAGCAGAATGCGCTTATTTACTTTTATTTTTTGTACTATTTTCCTTCTTCTTTATGATCCTGGCTTCTGTGTGACAGAAACACATAAAAATTGACATAAAAGTAGGAAAATGTGCCCCAGATGCTGTATTAACTATAAGATAAGTTTAAATGCCTCCAAAACAGGGTCTGGTCTCTTTTGTGTCAGCTCCCAAAGCAGCTCATCCTGAAGTTTTCTCTTTGTCTCTAATACAGGGACATGGCGTGGAGCAAAGACTCCACCAACCAACCAATGGCTTCACAACAGGTCAGATTGGTCAGCTGTTAAGTCTGGGCAGATAGGCAGCAAGAAGAAAAACCAGAACTCTGGTTCTGTCTCAGAAAACACTGTTGAAAACCATCTGGGAGTGGATTTCATCCCTGGGACCCTGGTAGGACCAGAGAAACAGGTTTTTTGGCAAAGGTGGGAAGTAATAAGGTCATGTCTAGGACTTCCCTGCTGGTCCAGTGGTTAAGTATCTGCCCGCCAGTGCAGGGGACATGGGTTTGATCTCTAGCCCAGGAAGATTCCACATGCCGCGGGGCAACTGGGCCCTTGCTCCACAACTGTTGAGCCCATGCACCGCAATAAGAGAAGTCACTGTAATGAGAAGCCCATGGACCACAACTAGAGAGGAGTCCCTGTTTACTGCAACTTGCGAAAAGCCAGTGCAGTCAAAATTACAAAAATAAATTTTTAAAAGCACATTGTAACATCAAATTAAAAGCAAACAAATAAGATTCTGTCTGGAACTGGTGTTTTCAAAGCTCCTTTTTTGTCTAAGGGGTTCGAAGAAGGGCTCACCAGCACTGCCATGCTCCCTAACGTCTCCGCCATCCTCCAGGGTTGCATGCCTGGCTCCATTCTCATCATAATCACAGTCACGAGTCACCCTGCGTCACCACTGCCCTACCTACGGCCCTCCAGTACCTCCGCACTGGATGTACGAGCTCCGACCCCAAGTTCACAGGGCTGTTCTCCTATGGTCCCTGCTCCTCTTCTGACCCTCACCTCTCTCCATCCTCATCAGTTCAGTTCAGTTCAGTCACTCAGCCGTGTCCGACTCTTTGCGACCCCATGAATCGCAGCATGCCAGGCCTCCCTGTCCATCACCAACTCCCGGAGTTCACTCAGACTCACGTCCATCGAGTCAGTGATGCCATCCAGCCATCTCATCCTTGGTCATCCCCTTCTCCTCCTGCCCCTAATCCCTCCCAGCATCAGAGTCTTTTCCAATAAGTCAACTCTTCTCATGAGGTGGCCAAAGTACTGGAGTTTCAGCTTTAGCATCATTCCTTCCAAGGAAATCCCAGGGCTCATCTCCTTCAGAATGGACTGGTTGGATCTCCTTGCAGTCCAAGGGACTCTCAAGAGTTCTCCAACACCACAGTTCAAAAGCATCAATTCTTCGGCGCTCAGCTGTCTTCACAAACCTCCTGCAGTTTCTCAGGGGCTTTGTGCTCTTCCTACCCTCCACATCTCCACATGTGCTGCTCCGTCCAACTAGAACTTTTTTTTTCCTCTCCTTCCCTATCCTACCCCCATTTGTAAACTGCAACCTACACAAATCTTCTTGGAAGGCTGTATGACACAGGCTTTTACTCCCTTTCCCTGGATTCTGCCCCATAATCCCATAGCAGCTTGGACCCCTTTACTATAAGGCTTCCCTGGTGGCTCAGATGGTAAAGCATCTGCCTACAATGCGGGACACCTGGGTTCAGTCCCTGGGTCAGGAAGATCCCCTGGAGAAGGAAATGGCAACCCACTTCAGTACTCTTGCCTGGAAAATCCCATGGATGGAGGAGCCTGGTAGGTAACTGTCCATGTGGTCGCAAAGAGTAGGACACGACTGAGCGACTTCTCTCTCTTTGTTATATCATAACTAAGGAAACGTAAGATATCAGTTTGTGCAATGTGCCAAATTATGTTATAATATGTATCTCTACCATCTAGCATGAATACAGAGATCGGTATAAGTTAGCAGTTAAGGTAGTCATCCCCCCATGCTTAATTCCTGGCTCTATCACTTACTGTGTGTGTGCTGAGTTGCTTCAGATGTGTCCGACTCTTTGAGACCCTATGGACTGTAACCCACCAGGCTCCTCTGTCCATGGGGATTCTCCAGGCAAGAATACTGGAGTGGGTTGCCATGCCCTTCTCCAGGGGATCTTCTCAACCCAGGGATCGAACCTATTACTTACATAAATTTGAGAATTTTCACTTAACCTCTCCAAATCTTGGTTTCCTCATCTACAAAACAAGAATAATCAATGGACCTACATCTTTGGGCTATGTTGAGAACTACAAATTAACTCATGTAAAGTTCCTAGTGGGGATTCCCAGGTGGCATTTATGGTAAAGAACATGCCTGCCAATGCAGGAGGTGTAAGAGACGTAGCTTCAATCCCTAGGTCCAGAAGGTCCCCTGGAGGAAGGCGTGGCAACCAGCTCCAGTATTCTTGACTTGAGAATCCTATGGACAGAGGAGCCTGGTGGGCTACAGTCCATGGGGGTCACAAAGAGTCAGACACGACTGAACAACATTGAACTTGACTTACTTAAAGTTCCTAGTACTGTGCTTAAGTCCTCAAATGTTAGCTGTTATTATTAAGATGCTCATTGGTCAAAAACAGTGTATGAATAAAAAGCTAAAATTTTTGCCCTAGGTCTTAATGAACTTGCTGTTTAACCTGGATAAATCAATCCCCCTTTCTAGGTTTTAGGTTCTTCATCAGGAATCTTAGAAGTCTCAGCAAAATTATTTCTAAAGGGCCATACAGAGACTGGCAGGAAACTATTCCAGGCAGAAAACACTGGTAGTTCTGTTATTTAATTATCTTCCCCAAAACCTTTCATCTAGGTGAGTGATTTGACAAATGAGAATAATAAAGCCAAGAGAGGTAAAGTGACGTGCCTAAAATCTTATAGACAAATGGAAGAACAAAATCTAAAACCTGAGCTTAACAACCCAAGGCTAATATCTTTTCTCACTGCTATTATATCAGATTTTATCTTGAACAGAAGGAGTCTCACTTAATCTCTGTCACATCATGTTGTATGTAGGCAAAATAAGAATTTTCTTAAGATTATAGACTTTCAGAACTACGATGAACTTTAAACATATTCTGATTCTACAAATGTAGCCACTGAGGACTCAAAAGGTGAAGTTCATTCAAGGTCACACAGCATCACTGCGGGCTGCCTCTCATGGCCAACATAACCTTGATGGGTCTTTATTGGCTCATGGCCTTGATTTGCCTTGAATATAAATTATTTCTTCTATGTTATATGCTTTAATCAAGGATCAATTCCATATAACCAACTAAGTAGAGAAAATAATCTGAAGTGGAACATTTTGTAAATGACATTTGCTGCTATTAAGCAAGGATTTAAGGAGTCTCAATACATGGATAATGGGTAGGACTCAATGATGTTTCCATTACATGTTAATCATTTTTTTTCAATGACAAATTTTTGAGTGCTGACTATGTGCTAGATCCTGGGATCTTAGGTACCTGGGATACTAAAATGGATTTTTTAAAGTCTCTTGTTTATTATAAAGTATTCATTTCTTGTCATGATTCATTATCTAGCCTTGAGGCATGGACTACTCTAGCTAATTTTAAATGTGTTACCAAAATGGTTGAGCCAATGATTTAAAAAGCTTGGCATTTGTGATGTCAAGTATGTATGAAGATGCTTAGTGGATGATGGTTGGCTGATACTCCTTGGTACTGGAGTAACATCATCAAGCAGTCCCATTTGGTTTGAACGTTTGGTTTTCTCCTGATCCAGGCCCAAAGATGGTATCCCTAGCCCTGGTCAGTTAGAGGACGCTCTTGTCTAGAAAAGGTGGACCTACCTTTCACAAAAACACATTCCATCCCTGTTATCTTAATCATAGTGTTTTTGCCAGTCTCCTCCTTGAAATCTGAGTTGAAAGGACAGGTAGATACCATTCACAAAGCCTGTGTTCTAGAAATGGAGAAAGAGCTGTCCAATGGCACAGAGTGAGTGAGATAAGCTAGGACTAGACATGGGGTCTCCTGGCTGACCGCATGTGATATCTCTGCTACAAATGCACTCCTCAGAGTGAACTCCTCAGAGGAAGAAGGTGCCTTTATTTCATCGAGGGATGCAAGGAAGTCTGAGAAGGGAAGTGGCGTGTGAGGATCATGTGTCTGGGAACTGACTGAGGTGAATCCAGAACTCAGGCTTCCTGACTCCAGTGATATCATCCCCTCATTAAGAAGATCTGAGGACCATATGCATCCCCAGGAAATGATGCCAGAGAAGCCTTAATCTGAAAATATTATGCCCCATTGCAAGTATAGAGTATTAGTTTCTGGCCTCACCCAACTCAGGTTTAAGTCCTGACTCCACAACCTTCTAGACTTGTTGATTTTTACCCCAGAGACTGTGGGAGACCCTGAGGCAATATGGAGAGACAAGGAAGCCTTATTTAGCACGAACTTCCAGCTGCCCCCATCAAGGCTCCAGGCATATAAAACCAACCTGAACCCTCCAGAGTAACCCAGTCATCAGTTAAATACCCGAAGAAACACCTAACTAATCCCTGCTCAAATGCCTGAACCACAACATCATGAGATATAACACAATGTTGTCATTGAAGACATTGAGCTTAGGGCTAATTTGTTCTACAGTAATAGATATCAGAACACCCTTCCATCCTTAATCCTTAGCTCAAAGTTTGACATATAGTGTGTGCATGTTCAGTCCCTAAGTCATGTCCAACACTTTGTGACCCCATGGACTGTAGCCTGCCAGACTCCTCTGTTCATGGGATTTTCCAGGCAAGAATACTGGAGAGGGTTGCCATTTCCTCATCCAGTGATCTTCCTAACCCAGGGATCAAACTCAGGTCTCCTGCATTGCAGGCAGATTCTTTATCATCTGAGCCACCTAGGAAACCGTTGGCATACAGCAGACAATCATAAATACCTTTTGAATGATGAAGCTTTCAAGGCCATTGGAGCAGCCTCAAGAAACAGGAATAATTAATATGTCCTGAATGCCTGACCCTGTACCAGAGGCTTAACTCTTCACAGCAACTGTGTGAGGGATGTTTTGTTGTTTTCTCCCATTTTGCAAATATTGAAACTTAAGCACAAAAATGCGAAGTAACTTGCCTAAGGAGGTAACAGAGCTAGCAACTGAAAAAAATCAGAATTAGATCCCAGTCATATTTAACCACCATGCTGTGCTGACTCCCGACAGTAAACTTCTACAGACAGGGAAGTACGGGGGAGCTCTGGCACTTGGGTGAGAAGCGTGTGTGTCATGCTATGGTCATCTAAGAAACAAGGAGGGACAAACACACATAGAGACAAAGATAATGAGCCTACCTTCAGACAAGATAATTACTCTCTTTCTTCTTAAAACCCCTTGATCTTGACCCTTAAGTCAGATCATGTAGCCATTTGGGTTGAAGGCTGAATCATTCAAATAATGATTCCGCCATGCTTCTTATTCAATTTCAAATGTCATTTAGCCTCTCTGAGTCTCAGTTTACTAAATTAAAATGGGGATAATTATATTAGCTACCTCATTAACTCATGGTGTTAAATAAGATATATGTAAAATGAGAGTGATCTGAGGGACAGGTAGTAACCATTTAACAGAAGTAATTAAAAACTAGAAACCTTAAAATAACAGCATGAGAACTCAAGGAGTCAAATCTTCTCCCTCTAGAGCTTGCTCTCTCTTCAGAAATTGCTTAAAAATCACTTCCTCCAGGTAGATGCATCCAGTTATTCTATTTTGTAAATCCAAAAATGTGTCAAAGAAGGAAAGCCTCATAGACCTACAGACGAGAGTACCAACTCTCACTCCACCAATTCTTAAATCAGTAACATTAGGCCAGCTGTTCACTAAGCCTGATTTTTAAATATATCAAATAAATCTGTTTCTGGGCTGAATTATGTGAGGTAATCACAGTGCTTTTATTGAAGCTCAATGACCAGCTCATCTCACCCCAGGAAATTTTACCACCAAGCAGTAGCAATATCTTGCTTTTCTGAACCCTTCTTCTCTCCATACTGTTCCCTCACTGAAGAGATATTCATTCTGCACTAACTCTGGGTCAGCTTCTAGAAATAAAATAGTCCTTGCCCTAAGGGGCTAAGTGTTGAGAAAAGTCGTCAGCATACAGAGCTTAAAAATACGAGGCTGTCTATGCTCTCTTTGCATGTGTCTGCCTTCTCAGTTAGTCTAATAAACTTATGAAGGGAAAATCTTTCAAGTCTTTCTGCTTCTCTCCAACACCATCTCTCCAGTCTCCTCACCACCCTCTCTTGTCTGGCTGATGACAAGGACTCCTAACCCATCTCACTGCACCCTCTTGAGTCAGCCATTCATCTATTCCTGATCCTGAAGCCACAGTGATATTCTTGCAAATTAGACAGAATTATTCCCTTTGTTAAAAGCTCCCTATCCATCCAGGGACTCTTCTTTCCTTTTTGAAAATAGAACATGATCTGTAATGTGGTGTAAAAGGCCTCTACGGTCTAGCCCTCGCTGTCCATTCCAGCCTTGTGCTGCATTACTTAAACCCTTGCAGCAGTTCTGTTACTCATACAATCCAAATTCCCTATTTCCATGGGACTGCTTTTCCTATAGTAATAGCTCACTCTCTCTAAGTCTTTGTCAGTGACTATGAAAGCCCAAGGGAGTTGACTTGATAACTCAAGGCTGGTTCTTAGAGAAGATCAGTGCTGACTCAATGTTTTTATGAACCAAAAAGTCTGAGAGCAAAAAAACCCAGCTCTCTCACCCTCCACAGGCTTTTCATTATTTAAGGAGGAAATGGGAAAGGAGAAGGATATGCCAAAGGTTACCCAGTGACAGAGTGATAGACGAGTAAGGGTGCTGGGAATTCCCTGGTGTCCAGCCGTCAAGAATCTGCCTTCCAATACAGGGGATGCTGGTTCTATCCTTGGGCAGGGAACTAAGATCCCACATGCCACAGGGCAAATAAGTCCATGCGCCACAACTAGAGAACCCTTCATGCCTCCACTGCAGAGTCCATGTGCTACAACTACCAAGCTGACATGCTACAACTAGAGAGAGGCCTGCAGGCCGCAACCAAGACCCATCACAGCCAAAAATAAATGGAATAAAATACTAAAAAGATAAATGAATAGTCACCTTTATTCAAAACAAAGAATAAGTATGCCAATGGAATTGATACCCTCCCCCCTCATTCTTCCCTGGTGGCACAGTGATCCACCTGCCAATGCAGGAGACGCAAGAGATGAGGGTTCGATCCAGGGTTGGGAAGATCCTCTTGAGTAGAAAATGGCAACCCATTCCAGTGTTTTTGCCTGGAAAATACCATGGACAGAAGAGCCTGGCAGGCTACAATCCCTGGGGTCACAAAGCATCAGACACAATTGAGCGCGCGCGCGCACACACACACACACACACACCCCTCTCCTTAAAACAGATCCAGCACTTTCCCAGGTATGCGTGCTCCTCTTGGCTGTGGTATAAACATTACAGGAAGAAGGTGTTGGAGGCTGAGCCTTGGGCTGCAGGGCCTTGATTTGCAAATCTGACACTGCCTAACAATTCCATCATTACTTTTTCATCACTGATCCCACTGAAAATGGATCCCATTCACAAAGAAACAAAAATAAATAAATGACCAATGAATATATATAGAGATGTTCAAGCTCATTACTAAGCAGGGAAATGAAAACAAACACAACACCCAGGGTGCATTGTTCACATGTCAGATTGGCAAACAGTAAAAAGATGAATCATACCCAAGTTATAATCTTAAGGGTGTAAAGAAATGATGCTTTCATAAACTAATACCAATGGGAATGTAAACCAGGAAAATCTGTTGGCAAACTCTATCAGCTAAAATGTTCAACCCTTTGACAGAGGAATCAGATGTGTCCCACTGAAGCACTTCTGTAGCATGCAGATATGTTTACAAGGCTACACTGCAAATTGCATGTAATGGCAAAGAATCAGACACAACTCACAAGTCCATCAATAGGGAACTAACTAACTAGGGCTGTCTCCACTTAATGGAGAGGATGTAATTGGTTTTTATAAGACCTATAGTATAATATCAACGTTTCAGAAGAGGATTTAAAAATTAGCAGGATATGAACGCAAAAGAGGGAGATGATATATAAAAAGTGGGCTTGAAGCAGTAGTATAAAAGTGAGTGTTTTGTGTTTTACTTTATGTATTGTCTTGTTTAAAGCTTTTTGAATGGAAATGCCTTGTGTAACTAACAAACTTAAAGCTTGACAGGGGAAAAAATGAAGAGGATTAAAGGGGATCCATATCATCTTAATTTTGATTCAGCCAGACTTTTGCCTATGTAGATGGTTGGAAGTGTTGGAAACTCAAGACAAGTCTTGATAAGAAATCTAGTGCTTATGAAATACTGCCACATACAGGAGGAAACTGCTGATTTCAGCAGTTTGGACAGCAGGAGTATAGCTGATTGGCAGATCACAATGAGCTTGCTGTGTGCAAGTTGGCAGAAATGCAGGCCCACGAGGTATATAGAGATCTTGCTAGATCTTTCATAGCTAAGGATGGCAGCATTGCAGCTCATAACTACCATTCAGGTTAAACCAGGTTTTTCCACCTCTGTGAGCAAGGGTTTTGCTTCTTCCGCACTCACTTGCCTGTTCTCTCAAACTCAGACTGTGTAACTACAGACCACCTGCATTCATTTTCTATTGCTGCTAAAACGAATGACCACAGATTTGGTGGTTTAAAACAATAACACAGTCTTAGGAGGTGACAGTTCTGGAGGTCAGAAGTCTGAACAGGGTCTTACAGGGCTAAAATCGAGATGCTGGCAAAGCTATGTTCCTTCTATAGGCTCTGGCTGAGAATCTGTTCCTTGCCTTTTCCAGCTGTTGGAGGCTGTTTGAATCACTTGGTTCAAGGCTGCATGACTGAACTATACTTATATTGTTTCATCTTCCTCTGTCACTTTGACCTGCCAGTCTCCCTCTCTGAAGGACCCTCATGATTACATTGGGCCCACCTGAATAACCCAGGATAATTTTTCCATCTCAGTGGCCTTAGCACCATCATATATGCAAAGTCCCTTTTGCAAATTTGCAGTCACTGAGAACCGAGGAAAGCCACCTTGATTTCTCTCTCAGCAGATGTGAAATTGGGAGCCTTTAACTAATGCCACTTGCCCTACATCACCCCCTGGGGGAGGTAGGATAATTTGGGGGAGGTCACACTTAAAGGTCTTTGTATATTCAAGAGTGTCAGAAAAATCACTGGTGATGGCATGAATGTTATTACCAGTGATGTTATCAACTTTGATTCCACTCCATTTCTAAGGAGGTGTGAGTTCAGTTCTGCTGGCATCAGCTCTTCAGGGAAGGGCCTCCTGCTCTAGCCTCTAGCCCATGGTCAGCACTCTCAGATGCTCATCACCTTGATTCTTGCCCCATTATTTTTTATGGGGCAAAGTTATACATGGGCTATTTTAGAAGGAGTTAAATCATCAGATGTGCAGTGACATAAAACATCCCCCCATAAAAGTTCCCTCCACACGCAAAATCAATGATGCTGAGTGCCCTTTCCAATTACTGAAGAAGTTTCAAATATCAGAGAAAATAGTGTGAAGAGGATCCAGGAATACCATGACAAAAATAGTTTTAAAAAAAGGACCTTGACAAACTACAAGTCATGAACAAAAGTCAGTGCTGTAAATATTCAGAGTGATGCTGTTGTGTAGTATTTTTGCTGCATCCGACAGGAACCTGTGACTCTATGCCCTGAACACCCTCACATAATAACACCTTACAGGTATATGGTGATTTTTTTTTTCAGTATATAGAAGTACATGTATTATTCTATGTGATCTTTGTGCCTACTCAAAGGCTGGGACCCTTTCCTTTATCATACAGAGCGGAGCAAAGAAGCTCTGAGTCACTGCTCAAGGTTTCACCCTCTCCAAGGGGTGAATTACAACTTGAATTTGTGACTCTTTTACCTCTGTTTCCTCTTCTTAGAAACAGAGATTTTAAAAACTAGGTTTTTTTTGAAAAATAAATATTAATACTTGTGAAGTACTTAGAGTACCTCTTGGCACATAATAAGGGCTCAATGAGTGATGCATTACCTAAATGCAAAATCAGAGCTCATTTCCATATATCATCTTGTAACTGGAAGATTCAAGTATAATAAAATCAGAATCAGAGATGACATAGGAGGTATAAGGGGTTAATAACCACATACAAGCAAACTACCTATTTTAACACTGGGGCTCGCCACATACCCAAAATTCTCAACTGAAATTAGTTCTCCTTTCTTTCTCATTTTTTTTTTCCTTTTGCCATTTTGAATCTCTGATTAGTATTTGTGATAATTCAATTTGTACCTGAGCCCTCCATTCAACTCTAAGCTCCATCAAAGCAGAGTCTTAGTCCCTTTTACTCACTGTTATATTTCTCAGCACCTACATGCTGCCTGGTAGATGCTCAGATACAGAGTGAATGGACCAGAAACTGACTCTAATTGAGTTGTCATGTGCCCTGCTCCCAGGTGCTACATTTTCATGCCCTGATGAAACTGTGGGATGATAACAACATCAGAATTTGGGAAAATACTTCACCTCAAATCTCTCTTCAATGTGTAATCCAAGTCATTGGATTAATTATCAATTCATACTTGAGGTCATAAAATGCTTTTGCTGTCATTCATCCTTTTTCTTGGAGTCTCACTGCAGCTCCTGAAGCTTGCTGTGGCAGGTTTTGTTCTCCTTTTTAGACATGTACAACAAAGTCCCCGAGAAAGAAAATCATCTTTCCCAAGTTCCTAATGCTAGTTTGCTTACAAGCAAAACTAAACATAGGTTGCTTGCCTCTTTATAATAATAATACACTTATTTTGATGATTTCAATACTCCAGTGAGTTAGGTAAACTCAATATTCAGAAAACTAAGATCATGGCATCTGGTCCCATCACTTCATGGCAAATAGATGGGGAAACAATGGAAACAGTGACAGATTTTATTTTCTTGGGCTCCAAAATCACTGCAGATGGTGATCGCAGCCATGAAATTAAAAGACACTTGCTCCTTGGAAGAAAAGTTACAACCAACCTAGACAGCACATTAAAAATCAGAGACATTACTTAGTCAACAAAGGTCCATCTATTCAAAGCTATGGTTTTTCCAGCAGTCATGTATGGATGTGAGAGTTGGACTGTAAAGAAAGCCGAGCACCAAAGAATTGATGTTTTTGAACTGTGGTATTGGAGAAGACTCTTGAGAGTCCCTTGGACTGCAAGGAGATCCAACCAGTCCACCCTAAAGGAAATCATCCCTGAATATTCATTGGAAGGACTGGTGCTGAAGCTGAAACTCCAATACTTTGACCACTGGATGCAAAGAACTGACTCCTTGGAAAAAACCCTGATGCTGGGAAAGATTGAAGGCAGGAGGAGAAGGAGACGACAGAGGATGAGATGGTTGGATGGCATCAACGACTTGATGGACATCAGTTTGAGTAAGCTCTGGGAGCTGGTGATGGACAGGGAAGCCTGGAGTGCTGTGGTTCACGGGATCGCAAAGAGTCAGACGCAACTGAGCAACTGAACTGTACTGAACTGAAGTGAGTTAGGTGGCATTTTTGCCATTTCACAAGCCAAGAAAATAGGCCAGTTAGTCCAAAACTCAGGGACTTAAGCCACCATACTATATTGCCTTTTTTTTTAATGTGATTTTATTTCTATGACAGGATGCTGACTCCCTTGTGCCTTAATAGTTAATGAATTATTTGCCTCAGCCCCCATTGTATGAAGTCCTACTTGTGTCCCCTTTTCCTATTTTTACTTCCTTCTGACCTTGGGGAATAAGATTTAGCAGAGTTGGGACACCCTACCTTCCCCAGCTGATGGGAAAAAGAAAAGAGAGAGTAGACGCCTTTCAATTATTATCACCTTAACTGGTGGAAGCCATAGTCTTTGAAAAGAGTGCCTAATGAGATTTCTCAGGACAGAGGAAACTACCCACAGTGTAACATGTTTCGACAGTGAAACCTGCTTATGAATATTTTGCCTTTAGCAGTTGTCAGTACATAGCATCTAATAGTCCCCATGGTATATATGTTCAGTGGAAGGCTCTAAGCTCTTGCTCCTGGGCGAGTGTGACACTATTTCCATTCTCAAATCTGTTTAGGTCTTGAGAGGATGGCAAGATATCATAGCATCAAAGCAGTTTAGAACTGAAAAGGAACTTGCAGCAGACTCAATAGAAGATAACTTCCATGTTATGGCTGTATTCCTCACTTAACACAACATCCAGTACATAGAAGGCACTCAGTGGAGGACAGGGAAGCCTGGTGTGCCGGAGTCCATGTGGTCGCAAAGAGTTGGACATGACTTAACAACTCAACAACAACAACTCAGCCAATAGCTAAAAATTGTTGAATCAGTGAATAAGGCCCATATTGCAGATGAAGAGATAGATGCTCCATCAAAGAAAATACAATTTGATTGTTCAGTTGCTAAGTCATGTCCGCCTCTGACCGCATGGACTGCATGCGGCACACCGGGTTTCTCTGTCCTTCACCATCTCCCGGAGTTTGCTCAGATTCATGTCCATGGAGTTGGTGGTGCCATCCAACCATCTCATCTTCTGCTGCCCTCTTCTCCTTCAGTGGAAACTACAATAGCTTGTCTAAAATTTACTCAGAAAATCAGAGGTAAAAATTAAGTTTGATGAGTTTTATTTTTATGATTTAGTTATTTATTTACTTAGTCATACTTTCAGGGGTTGTTTGCTTGATTACATACTGACGGAAGCACACAAAGGATTCAGACATGGTTCCTGATCTCTACATCCATTGAGGGAAATCAGACAGAACAGCAAGCATCAGGACAGAAAGGAACTAGTGATCAACCTCAGGAGTCCTCACAGATGCACATTTCACGTAGAAGAGATTCGTTAAAAACACTTCTGATATTGAAAAATACCCATACGCTTACCAATGGGAGGACTGAAAGCTAAACTATAAATCATCCACATCAGGGAACACTATATAACTGTGAAAGTGTCTGATGTGATCTATGGGGGCTGACACAGAAAGATCACTATCTACAGTACAGAGTTGGGAAAAACAAGTCATGTTAATCATAGAACAGTGCACAAAGTATACCCCACTTCTGTACATCTGCTAATCAATCAGAATTTGCAAACATATGGGCCACATCTAGCTTACAAGTGTCCTAGCCAGCCTCTGCAGCATTTCAAAAAACTTAGGATTCATTGCCAACATCTTAAAGGCAGGAGTTTTCACCTGAAAAGTCTGGGTTTGGGGCTAGTCTTAAATTGAAGCACCTGACAATGCTGGCGATCCACAATGCCATACAGAGCAAGAGCTGGTAGAGGGTCATGGCTGCTCCCCAAGAATGGGACATGCACTTTTGAATGCAGCCTCCTTAACGTACAGTCATCTGTCAGTATTCCCAAGGTATTAGTTTCAGGATCAACTCCCCAAGACCAAAATCCATGGGATGCTAAAGTCCCTTATATAAAATGGTGTAGCATTTGCATATAACCTATGTACTTTCTCCTATATACATTAAATCAACTTTAGATTGCTTATAACACCTAATATTGAATACAGTGTATTCAATAGTAATTGAATATTGATTCAACAACATTCAAGGCTATGTTGTTGTTGTTCAGTTGCTAAGTCGTGTCTGACTCTTTGCAACCCCATGGACTGCAGCATGCCAGGCTTCCCTGTCCTTCACTGTCTCTTGGAGTTTGCTCAAATCATGCCCACTGAGTTGATGATGCTATCTAACCATACCATCCTCTGTTGCCCCCTTCTCCTTTTGGCTTCAATCTTTCTCAGCATCAGGGTCTTTTCCAATGAGTCGGCTCTTTGCATCAGGGAGCCAAAGCATTGGAGCTTTAGCATCAGTCCTTCCAATGAATATTCAGGGTTGTTTTCCTTTAGGATTGATCAGTTTGTAAATAATTTTAAATATAATATAAATTCTATGTATATAGCTGCCTATGAGAGGCAAATTCAAGTTATGCTTTTTGGAACTTTCTGGAGTGGTTTTTTTTTTTTTTTTTCAATCTTTTTGATCTGTAGTTGGTTGAACCCATGGACATGGAACCCACAAATACGGGGCCGACTGCATTTTTATTAATGCCTGATCCTTCCCTTGCTAAGAAGAACATAGAAATCCTGGAAATAAGGAAGGAAGGTGAATAGGGAGGCTTGTTGTCGGGGGGTTGGGGGAGAGTGGGGTGCTAGTAAGCAGGCTTTTACGGTTTGTTTCAAAAATGCACATTCTGCTTACCTCTTGTGGGGGGTAGTATTGCTTTATAAAGTTAAGAAGACAAAATGTGTAAATACTGGGGAAGAAGAATAGAACCTTCAGGTGATATTTAGTCCACACCTGGAAGGATGGCTGTGTCTTGAGCATTTGGGCATGGAGGTGAGATGTTCCAGGTTGAGGAGATGCTGTTAGCAAAGGTCTTCATTCCAGTTATTCTCTTTTCTCTCTGAGACCTCACTTTACAACCCGGCTCTCAGGCCTGGGGGGCACGCATCAAACGCTCTGCCCAGAGAATGTGCGGAGAGTATGGCTGTGTCTGTCAGCCCCATCTGCAGCTTTTGTTTTTCCCCACAGACTTGTCCAGAGGTTCCTCTCCTCTTAGACTGCCAGAGGCTCTTACCTGTGAAAGGAGACCTTCAGTCTCAGTTTTAGGAATTCAGAGATTAAATGCAGAGGAAGAAAACTTCTAGAAAGCAGCCTAGGTCAGGAATTATGGGGCCAGAAAGAGAGAAATGGAACTGGGACTTTATTTATGGTTTGCCCTTGACTTAGGCTGCTGTAGGCCTCAGTCTCACCATCTATGAAATGAGAGAGGGGAGCTATGTGCTATTCAACAGTTTAGAAGCTCTGAAACTGGGCTTTGGCTCCTGGATTAATGTAGCTGAGAAATGAGAAGTACAGTTCAAATGGCTTAATGTTGTCTGTATTTCACACATTTTGTATGAATTCTTATTTAAGGAAATAGAGTGCTTGGTACCTTCTTTCCAAAGATGGTCCAAAGCTGTTATCACAGAGATTATTCCAATTGAGAAGCACTCTCCTGGCCTGTTTGAATCTTGCAGCCTAGTAGAGTAATAAGACCTTGCATTTGTATAGCAATTTTTACATTCCAAAAGCGCTAACCATTTTTGTCCTGAATTTTACATTTATATCAATACTATATAGTGTAGGAAAGGCAAGATTTTTGAAAATCACATTTGGACAACAAGGAAACTTGGACTTGAGTTACTCTCAGAGAAGTAGCGATGATGTATTCAGAAGGGTGCTTCGGAGATAAGTCTGTCTCTCGGCCTGACTCCAAATAGGTTTGCTCTGTGACTTAGGCCAAGTTCCTTAAGCTCCCTGTGCCTCAACATCCGTATCTACTCACTGGGGAGAAATAACCACCTTGGGGATTAAATGAGATCCCATATGTGCTGAAACACAGAAACCAGAATTGCCGGCTGGCATTCACTTTTATGAGATGGAGACACGCGGCTGGCTTCAGGGAGGCAGAGAGAACTAGGGGAGGACTTGGAGCTGAGGAGGAGGGAGAGGAGGCTCTTCCAGGTGGTGGGGACGTGCCAGTCATCTAGAGAGTAAACACAGGAAGAGGTCGGGGTGGATGTGACACAGAAGGGGAAGGTGCTGAGTTTGGGACGATCCCCTGGAGAAGGAAATGACGGCTCACTCCAGAATTCTTCCCTGGAGAATTCCATGGACAGAGGAACCTGGAGGGCTACAGTCCAGAGTTGCAAAGACTCAGATGCACCTGAGCAACTAACACTTTCACTTTTCACTGGACAGGTTGCTTTTCAGTGCCTTTAAGACATTCACAAGGAGATGTCTAACAAGCAGTGTGCACTGGATTTCCTTGTTTCTTAACCTGCTTGTTTGTTTTTAACACTTTATAAGTACAAAAATGCTATCTCATTGAAATCAGTGTAGTGTCTTGGGAGGTTGCCCCAAGTGATTCTTAAAGACGGAGAGTCACCTAAGACACCATTTTTAGGTCTGCTATTACCTAAAACAGTCAAAAGAATACTACTTGTCAAGATGTGAATAGCAAAAGAGAAAAAAAAAAAAAAGAAAACATTCAATCCATAATAAAATAATTTTAAAAACACACACACACACAGAACATCTGCCTTTCACAACCTCTTCCCCCACAAGATTGACAAGAACTTATTAAAAGCTTTCAGAAATGTGGTCCTAAGGCAAACTTGTTTAATTTTAAACCTAAAGTCTATCTTATTGGCCCAAAGAACTGCCTTCATTTTTTCCCATGTCTTTCCAGTTGACAGCATGTAAATCATTTTTGTGGAATAGATGTGAAAGTGTTTCTAGCATCCCAGGAGGAAAGGGAGCCCTCAGGAAGGTGCATGCTCTGCCAAAAGTTCCTAAATGAGGAGCTTGTCAGATCGGAACCCTGCTTCCCTCACTGTCAGCACCGTCTCTGCCCGCCACCCTGTACAGACTGTACTGTACTCTCCTGCAGAAAGAAGCAAGCAGACAGCAGCCAAATGCCACGTTCATCCTTCACCAGGCATCGCAACGCACCTTCTGAAATTGCCTTCACCCCGTCGCCTGCTTACGCCATCCAGAAAACGGCCCAATTCATGTTTTAATAAAGTAAGTTTATACTCCTGTCACACCTATTATTCAAGGTTATCAAATCACTCTGCCCACCTTAATGAATCCTTATGATTCTCCTGCAAAAGAGATTAAGGCAACATCTTGCCAGTGTGGCTCTCTGCGACTATGGTAATGAGTCTATTGATAACGTCATGCCTGCACACACCTTCAAGTCAGCTCTTGTGCAAAAGAGCCTTTGCAATTCCTTTGCATGGCTTTGCAATTCCTCTACAAACCCACACATCCAAAAGGTGCCATCTATCTCAACCAAAGAGCCCTTTAACTTTTACAAAGCCCTTTTATTTTTAACATTTAAAAAATGCCTATATGTCTATTATTTAACTACTTTTCTATTACTAAATTAAGTAAAAAATAATAATAAATTACTTTTTTTCCTATCATAACCCCAGACATATGAAGGGAAGGCCAGTCACTCCCAGTTGACAAAAGAAGGAATTGGTGTCTAGCAAACATAAAATGACCTTCCTAAAAACCCAGCAAGAGTCAGGATTCAGATTCAGATGCAATCATTGCAATGACAAGTACTTAGCAAATGCCCACCACCAAATCCTAGGCTAGGTACCATAGGGGAAGTGCAGCAATCAAACTAATAAAGATGATCTCTGCCACCATGGGATTAGAGCTCAGTGAAGCTGGCAGAAAATAGAAAATAAAACAAATGGCAACACTTTCTGAAAGCCATCCTGAAGGAAATCAGTGGGAAACATTTCCCCCTGAGATGTTCCAGTGTCTTGCTCTCTGACTTCATTCAGTTGTCTGCCCAAATCGCTAATGGGCCAGAAAGAGCAGGCTATCAAAAGGGCACTGCCAAGGACTGAAGGGGATCTCCTTGGTAGAAGCAGGAGATAGCCGAAATGAGAGGACAGAGCCTAAGGCCATAATAGATAAATTATAAGGCCTTGACATTTTCCCTAGATTATTCTTTTCAGATCCCAATTCATGTCACTGGACAGCAAATAATTTGAGACAGAGGAGAAAGAAGGAAAGAAAGACAGAGGGGGAAAAAAACCCCGACTAGAGGCCCTGCCTGTGGCTAAATCTTTCTCCAAGAAGGAAAGACATATTTTCACATGTCAATGTAGGGAGTCCAAGTATCACGTGGAAATAGCATTTCTAATGGCAACCCACTCCAGTGTTCTTGCTTGGAGAATCCCAGGGACGGCGGAGTCTGGTGGGCTGCCGTTTATGGGGTCGCATGGAGTTGGACATGACTGAAGCGACTTAGCAGCAGCAGCAGCAGCAAGGGGCTCTAAAGAAAAATCATTTGCATCATCCTCCCAACCTGTAACTTTTCTGGTTTCAGTACTTGGAAATTCACCGGGCCCCATCCCCAGGCCCAACACCCTTCTCATTAGTCCCATCACCATAGCAACTTTTAGGGGCTGTACCCTCAGCCACATGGCAAACTAATTGAACTGTACGACTTATTTTGCAGCTGGAGAATGTAAAAGTGACTCTTATACTTAATCATACTCATAGCACTGACATTCAAATCACAAGGCTTTGTTAGGGCTCCTGGAAAATGGAGTGTCATTTTCTCAGCAAAATGTTTCACTCAGGCACATCCTGCTCACTTTGAAGTGCTAAGTAAATGGTGAAAAAAAAAGCTTTGTGCCCTAGGGGTGGGAGAGGGTGGAGGGGGCCGAAAGAAAGAACAAAATCTGGATGAATAACAGGGAAATGAATAAATGTTTCCAAATCTAATTCGAGTTCAGTGCAAATGCTGCTGAAAATCTTTGTCTCGTTTGTTTTTTTTGTTTTTTTTTGTTTTTTAGAGGCAGAAACACTGATGGAATGAGCTTCGAATCACAGACCTACTCTGCACTCCTTAGTTCTGAGAGCTTTCGCAAGTCACTTAACTCCTGGTAATTTAAGTTTCCCTGCCTACAAACAAGAAATAAATACTACCACCTGATAGGCCTGTTCTGAGTGTAAACAGAATACATATAAACCTATATAAAACACAGAGCATCATGTCTGACACACATTAGACACTCAATTGTCATTTTCCTTCCAAAGGTTGGACCCCAATATATAGCTAGACCTGTGCCAAAACGTAACAGCAGGCAGTGTGCTGGGTGCCTATATATTAATACCTTGTCTCACTAACCACCATACTAACCCTGGGACATGGATATCATTACTCCCCTTTTGGCAAATTAAGAGACTGAGGCTTAGAGAGGTTAATAATAATTAAAAGTACCCAAAACTTGAAAATAAGGAGAAAAGATGACTCCATGTCCTTAACTAGCTGAGGTCTTTCTAATTCTTAAGGGGAACGTACTTTGTCTGACTTACCATTAATTAGGCCCAGAGTCCTTCACATTAGATGTTAATTTGTAGCAGATGAACAAGTTACTAATGACTGGTGGCGTGGCTGGCAGAGAGCAAATGCTTTCTGCCCAATAGGAAAGATAACCCTGAAAGTTACGGGTTATTGCCCTCTAGGGCGTGAACTACCTTTGCATGTAGCTTGGCCCTCTTATTTCAATGTTTTGTGTTTCAGTGATGCCAGTTCTCAGATCCTTCTTTGACTGAGCTGGGCCATCCTGCGGATCCCTTCTTTGTGGGTACGTGCATGCTCAGTTGCTTCAGTCATGTTCACCTCTGTGATGCTATGGACTGCAGACCCCAGGCTCCTCAGTCCATGGGATTCTCCAGGCAAGACTACCAGAGTGAGTTGCCATGCCCTCCTCCAGGGGATCTCACCAAACCCCAGGATAAAACCCGAGAGTCTTGCATCTTCTGCATTACAGGTACATTCTTTACCCACGGAGCCACGTGGGAGGCCTATTAAGTCTCTAATGTGTGCTCATTGTCCGTAGGTCAGTTTTTTTTTTCTTTCTGAAAATGACACTTTGACAATAATTTACATAGCTCCCATCAAGATGGGAAAGAGTACAGCCTGGTTGGTCTGACTCCAGTGTCTACACACCTCATTCTAGCTGGCTCACAGAAAACAGGACTAGGATTTAAAGGGTGTATCCTCCCTCAAGTGAAAGTGAAAGTGTTAGTCGCTCAGTTGTGTCCAACTCTTTGCGACCCCATGGACTGTAGCCCACCAGTCTCCTCTATCCATGAGATTCTCCAGGCAAGAATACTGGAGCAGGTTGCCATGCCCTCCTCCAGGGGATCTTCTCAAGGATCGAACCCAAGGATCAAACTCAGGTCTCCTGCACTGCAGGCAGATTCTTTACCATTTGAACCACCAGGGAAGCCCACCCTCCCTCAAGGAGCACTGAAAAAGACAGTCAGCTGTGATGCGATTTCACAGAGTACATTCTAGAGTCCTGGCAGTAAAGCGTTACGGACGCTTAGAAGCCGGATACCTCCATTTCTCATTTACAGGAGTGAGAACCATGGCAGCAGGCCTCCCAAGAGAAGCACTGAAGAATGAGCAGATTTCCTCCTGACTTCCACCACAGGCAGAAGAATGATCCCCAAGAATTCATATCAGGAAACAAATAATAACAATAGTGGCAGTAACTGTGCAGCTTTGAGTTTATAATTCTCACCTGGCCAAGGCTCACAAAAGCTCTGTGAGGTAGGTACTATGTTATCTCCATTTTTAACTGAGCATACAAGGCATGAGAGCGTGACTGGCTTGCCCAAAAATGCTGGACTGGTGGGCACAGAGCTGGCCACCGGGCCACTGGTCTGGCTCGAGGACCCACGTTCCTCCTGCTCCTTTACTGCTTCTGTCTCCACGTGCTCCCTCTGTCCCTCGCTCTCACCCCAGGGACACGCAGTTTCTGACATAGCCCCTAGCTTCAGGCAGGCTGACATTTTTATTCTTGCTTGACCTATGTGCAGCCCTTGGATGAAGCTTAAAATGTGTAAATGACTTGTCAGCTCTGAAGGGCTGAAAGTGGGAGCCTCTGAGATGAGAGTCCCGCCTTTCCAGACACTCCCTGGTTCCTTTCCTGGCAGGGCTGACTTGACTTGCTTTCCAGTCCTTGTTACTGATCCATCTGCGCCTGGTCCTGGTGCTAAGTGGAGAGAAGGATAAATGAGCTTCCTCCTGCCACCCCTCCCAGGCAAAGATGATGCACCATGGGGCTATGTGTCACTTTTGGTACAAAATGACGGAGGGTAACTGGAAGAGGAGGTTGAGAGAAACAGCAGGGCTTATCCTCACTTGAGATAGCTAGCAATCTCATCTTTCAGGCTTTATGAAGAAGATTTCTCTCCCGCTACATCCACGTGCTGCCCCCACTCCACCACTCCTGAAGCCTTCCTTGTTACCTGTCCTGTTCCATCTGTGCAAAATAATGGAAAGAGGGCTGAGACCGTGGCTGGGTCCCTGGCCTCTAAGCCTGTTTCCCATCTGTGTGCTTAGCAGACTGGATGTGCATGCTATGATTTGAGGAAGTGTATTCAGGCAGTTGGCGACAGAAGAAAGCACTACCAGTGAGGGAACTCAGTGATGAGGAATCCACCCACACACACACACACACACACAGCCTGGGAGGAATCCACCCACACACACACACGCACAGCCACACAACCACGTGGCATGGAACGGGCCATCAGACATGCGCTTCTGACTTGGGACAGAGGTGATAGGCTGGTATAAGCATAAAGAACAACAGAAAACAGATGGGAAGAGCCATGTGAGATGCTCCTGAGCAGTGTTATCTTCAGGTGGCCCCGGTGAACAGGCACAGAGAATGAGCAGCTGCCTCATGATACATCCATTCTTGCCTAATTTCCTACATTCCACCCTCAGAGAAGACTGGAGAAAAGGGCCTGATTCAAGTCTGACTGCTTCTCCGAGCCTTCCCTACTCCCCCTTGCCCTCAAAGTCCTCTCTGCACTCACCATCCTGACACAGGGCTGCTCAGGGAATGAGAAGACGGGCATCTGATCCAGGGCTTGCCAGTAATAACCTGGATGGTTGAGCAAAGCCTGCTCTTTTCTGGGCCTCAGTTCATTTCGCTGTAAATTGAGAGGTGAAATCAACAATGGAATGGCTATGGAACACGGATGTGCAGAACAGCATGGTGTCTCTTGGGATACTTAGAAGTGCCTAAGAGATGCTGTTATCTATGAGACAGATGAAAACGTTGACACCCAAGCTAAGTGATTTGCACATGGTCAAACATCTAGGAAGGGGTAGTGTAACTCCTGACCCTGAAATTTCTCTCATGGTAGAAACACTGGCATAGCTGTTACCTGCCTTCCTGCTCCCAAACCCACTACCCACCCATGGCAGACACCACCTGTGCATCTCAGCACCTTATTCAAACTGACTTCAGAAGACTGTAGTTTATGTCAGCTACAAACTGGCACTTTCCAAGAGCATTTGCCAGTGAACAACAACAAGAAGGGCATTTGCCATCTGCCTCTACAGAGACTGAACCCTGTGCTGCTGCAGCTGCCAACTTTCAACACCCCCTGAGGTGGATGGAGCACGCTATGCTCCAAGGAAACTGATGGAACAAGTCTTTAGATAGGTAGATATTTCCAACACCTGATTTCAAGATCCCAACCCTTGCCTCTCCTTTTATCTGTATGTGTGCTTAGTCACTCAGTTGTGTCCGGCTCTTTGTGACCCCATGGACAGTATCCCCAGGCAACAATACTGGAGTGGGTTGCCATGCCCTCCTCCAGGGGATCTTCCCAACCCAGGGATGAACCCAGGTCTCCCACATTGCAGGTGGGTTCTTTACCAGCTGAGCCACCAGGGAAGCCCAGATAGAAAAGCACTAAATCCCTTCATGGTAACAACAGCCCCTCGTGACCAGCAGAAAACCTCTTGCAAAGGACGTGCTTGATTGCGCTGAACCCCCCGTTCACCAAATTCTTATATATTGGCCTTCCCCACTACCTCTTTGCAGCAGTCTCTCCGAGCACCTGTCCCCTGGGTTGCAGTCCTCATCTTGCCCCAAATAAAACAACTCACAACTCTCATATTGTTCATCGTTTTAGTCAACAGGTGCCCACCTCTCACTTTAAACCTGCTACAGTCTATTCCCACCACAGAAGCTAAAGTGATCCCTTAAAAACAAATCAGATGGGCTTCCCTGCTGGCTCAGTGGTAATGAATCCACCTGCCAGTGTAGAAGACACTGGTTTGATCCCAGATCCGGGAAGATCCCACATGCCGTGGCGCAACTAAACCCATGGGCCACAGCTGAGCCTGTGCTTCAGAGCCTGGGAGCTGCAAGCACTGAGCCCACGTGCCAGAACTACTGAAGCTCCAGTGCGGTAGAGCGCAGGCGCCGCAGCAAGGGAAACCACCACCGCAAGAGGCCCGAGCAGCGCAATGAAGAGTGGCCCCTACTTAGCGCAACTAGAGGAAAGACCAAGCAGCAGTGAAGACCTAGCACGGCCACGACAAATACAAAAAATGTTTAAAGTGTCGGATCACGCCATTCCCCGACCAAACCCTCTAATGGCTTGACAATTCACTTACATACACCATGGTCTTCAGAATTCTGCAAGCTCTGGCTTCTAACCATCCTTCCAACTTCATTTTCTACCTCTCTTCCCTCTGTTCATTCTATCCCAACCGCTCTGCTCTCCCAAGTATTTACCTAATGCCTGGGTTCGTTACGATACTGTTCATTATAGTTATCTGGGGGGGTAGGTTGAAGGAAGGGATAGTTAGGGAGTTTGGGATAGACAAGTACATACTGCTATATTTAAAATGGATAACCAACAAGGACCTCCTGTGTAGCACAGGGAACTCTGGTGTTATGTGGCAGCCTGGAAGGGAGCGGGGTTTGAGGGGGAATGGATACATGTATATGTACAGCTGAGTCACTCTGCTGTGCACCTGGAACTATCACAATATTGCTAATCAGCTATACTCCATATACTTTATTTATTTATAAAATAAAAAGTTTTAAATTAAAAAAAAGATACTGTTCAAATGATCTTTCCTTAAAGCAGCTGATCACACTATCTAAAGTGACACCTTTATTCCTTCTTACAAGCCTATTTTTACTCGATTTTTCATTATTAACATTTATCATGCAGTGCCTTAAACCAAAAGTGCATAACTGTTTATTTATCCATCTGTCTCTGTTACCTATCAGTTCTATGACGTCAAAGACGTTTTTGTTCATTACTGTATGCTGAGTTCCTCCAATAGTGCTCTGCACCTAAGAAGCATCCACACAAGTTTTGAATCCATGAGTATTAGTCATTACACTGTCTCCTTATTGAAGACCGGTTTGGTTTGATTTATACTCAACAATAAATTTGATGGTAACAGGGAACTGCACTCAGGCAGTCATTCCGGGGAGGAAAGCACATGTGGATGGCATGCTCTGGGCAAACGGTGGCGGTGTTCCCGGCCCTGAGTCTGTGTCACTGGTTGCAGAGACACTATTAAACTCTAACCTGATGCCCTCGGGTTGACTCATATGACCCTTCAGTGTGATGCTTTATTACCCCAGACCAGTTACTCCCCAGGGTCATGGCACATAGTTCATTCACAGCATCAGTACTCAACTACCGCATGGCAGGAGGAATGAGAACATGATTAAACTGGCTATTTTCTATAAGCTGTTATGGGGAAATCCGAATGAACTTTTTGCCAACACAGTAGTTAATAAAACATAAACCATTCAAACACTTCTACTTGTTAAAAAAAAAAAATCTGTCTAAAATATCAGATGCAATATCCTGTGAAATAAGTTGAGTGCATTTTTTTCATCTGACCCTGGGCATGTCCCTGTGGACCTCTGCTCCTTATTTGTAAGATTAGGAATGTCTGATCTTTGGGATCCTCCAAAGCTGATCTTTTTTAAATGACTAATAAATCTATGATCATTTCCCAAAAATAGATGTGAAACTGGAGAAAGCGAGCCAAAGGGGGCTACCCTCGAGTTCTTTTGTAAAAAGTGTTAAAACTAAACTAAATTCATGATGTTATCTTGATTTTTTGGTTTTCTGCCTCTTTGCCAAAGAACTTGGAGATGGGTTCTAATTAAGAGTACCAGCTCATTCCCTGTACAGGACAAATGATGACTAGAAGAATGCATGTGAAACAAGTTTATCAGAACCTATCCAAGCATCACAATGCTGCTCTCTTCTCAAAGCATTTTATAACATGACTGTGAAGGGTGTGTGTTACCCTTTGTGTACATGTCTATCTCTGGAGTGAAACTCCTGAGCACGAAGACTTTAACTTGCTCAAAATACTACTGTCTTCAACACTAGGCTTGCCACAATATAAGTACTGAAACAAAGAAGGACCCCATAGGCCTCCTGGGCATGGAAGAAGCCTTTTCTGTTTAGTCTCTGTGAAATTTCCTGGGGCTTCCCTGGTGGTTCAGTGGTAAAGAATCCTCCTGACAATTCAGGAGAAGCAGGTTTGATCCCTGGGTCAGGAAGATCCACTGGAGAAGGAAATTGGTACCCACTCCAGTATTCTGGAGAATCCCACGGACAGAGGAACCTGGTGGGCTAGTCCACAGGGCCACCAAGAGTTGGACACAATTGAGCGATGAAGCATGCACCCAAGCAGGCAGGACCTTCCCCGAGTTTCAAAGAGTTGTTAATCAGGGAAGAGAGGAGATGCAGAGACAAGAGAGGAGCAGCCAAGGAACAACCGTGCAGGCTGGGGAGAGGATCCCAGTTCTATCTCAAGGGACACACACAACAGTATCTTTGAGCTCGTTCCAGAACTAAAACCCCCACCAAATGAAAGATGTAACTACCTGAAGAAACATTCTTCATTCCAGAGAGAAGGTGACAGATTGATAACTACAAAAACTCCTCCAGGGGGCCAGATGAAAGGAATACAGGCCCTGCACACACCTTGACCTTTACAGCAATTCTGCCCATGAACCAGTGTTATCAACCTCACCAAATCCCCCCAGGACGCGACACACTGTTTTGCAGGCATGAACCCACTGTGTGTTATGTCCCATTTGCCTGCCAAAGCAATAAAGCTATTCTTTTCTTTTTCACCCAAATCTCTGTCTTCAAGACTCAATTCCATACCAGAGCACAGAGGCTGAGTTTTTTGGCATCAGTACTGAATCAGTATTTAGTGAATGAATAAATAGCTAGAGGACTTGAGTCACCAAACTTAACTCTTCTTCTACTCAGACGAAAGCTACACGCCCCTAACGAAATACTTCCCCACCTCCACATTGGCACTAGACATGCAAAACCTCACTGGACATCATCAGATAAAGTAAGTACCGAAACCAAGAGGGACCCCATGTCAGTGCCATGGGTGACATTGGTAGCTCTCGTCTCTGCCTACCTCTCTTCCCCCGCCATCACAAGAAGAACAGTTAACAATTATTCATGGACAAGATACCACTGAGAAAATCCTAGAACATGAGAGTACAGCTGAAGTACCCCCAACATCACAGAGACCAAGACAGACCACAGCAGAAAGGTGAGGGGAGCAGCTACACGCAGACCACATGGGCCACCCCCCAGGCCAGCACAGCACCGCAATGAGAGGTCTCCCTTGTGGTCTTCCAGTGGGAAAACAGAGCCCACGGATGACATATAGCTTCCCCAGCATTGCGGGTTGCTTCTTGGGGGCCTTACACGGGTCTTGCCCCAGAGACATTGTGGGGAAGTCTGAGAGGCTTGGCTACAGGGAATCCAATTGTAACAAAGAAGTGGGCAGAGGCTTGAAACAACCAGGGCTTGGATCTCGGCAGACCAAGTTCCTACCTGCAGCACCCAAGGTAGGTAGTCTTCCCAACAGGCAGCTTTGCTCATCTGCGGAGCCAAGACAGTGGTGCAGTCTGCCCAGGTAACTCGGTGAGGAGTAGCTCTCGGCCTGCTTGGATCCTCAGATGAGAGTGCTGGGCACTGGAGCTTGGCCTGCCACTGCCCAGACAGGGAGGCTGAGTCATAGCCCAGCCTACTGCTGAGTGTGCATGACCAGGAACACCTGGGGGACTGAAAGAGAGAAGATTTGAGTTTATCAGAAGCAGGGATTTGGGGGCTGGAAATGTGAGTGAAGGTGGTCAAATTTCCTGTTACAAGATAATTAAGTACAAGACAACTACAGGTAACATTGCTATATCAGAAAATCGAAAGTTGTAAAGAGAATAAATCCTCAGAGCTCTCATCCCAAGGGAAAAAACCATTTTTTTTTCTTTTTTACTCTGCATTTACTATATGAGATGATGTGTGCTCAGCTGCTCAGTCACACTCGACTCTCTGCGATCCCATGGGCTGTAGCATGCCAGCCTCCTCTATCCATGGGATTTTCCAGGCAAGAATACTAGCATAGGGTACCATTTCCTATTCCAGGGAATCTCCCCAACACAGGGATCGAACCCCTGTCTCCTGTGTCTAGAGCCTTCCCTAGTGGTCCAGTGGCTAAGACTCCATACTCCCAACGCAGGGGGCCTAAGTTCAATCCCTAGTCAGGGAACCAGAGCCCATATGCCTCAACTAGGAGTTCACAGGCTGCAAATAAAAGATACCACACGCTGCAATGAAGATCAAAGATCCCATGTGCCACAACTAAGACCTGGAGAAGCCAAATATACAAATAATATTTTTTTAAAATCATTATGCTTACACCTTAAACTTACACAGAAAAGAAAGTGTTAGTCACTCAGTTGTGTCCAACTCTCTGCAAGCCCATGGACTGTAGCCAACCAGGCTCCTCTGTCCATGGAATTTTCCAAGCAAGAATACTGGAGTGGGTTGCCATTCCCTTCTCCAGGAGATCTTCCCTACCCAGGGCTAGGACCTGGGTCTCCTGCATTGCGGGCAGATTCTTTACTGTCTCGGCTACAAGGAAAGCCCAACTTATACAGAGCTATGTTTCAAATACATCTCAATAAACCTGGAATGAATAAATAAACAAAAGCAAAACCTTACTAGGAAGAAAAGCAGAGAGGATTACAGTATAGCTTTTCACAGAACAATGGAGGCTCACAATGGTTTGATGACTTTCCCCAGCCAAAGTGTATCAGAGCAGAACCTGGCCTAAAGCCTCCTGGCTAAGCCCAGCCTGTGCCTTCTGGGTCTTAATTCTAACCTGGTGGATGGGACGATGGGACACGACTCTTAGCTGGCCCAGCAGGCAGGAATGCTGTGTGTACCCATCTGGGAGCTCTCACAACCAAGCAGGACTGGTCCAGTCCAATTCCTGTGAAGCAGCAGGCCCTTCCTGTACAGGTCCCCTTGCCTTTCTTCCTCCCTGTCTCAGGCCCCAGAATTTTTCAGAGTCTGGGAGCCTTTTATGATGAACAAGATGGATCTTACAAAACTGTACACACTAAGGGTATCTAATCCCTATTTGTTGAGCCCAAATGGTGTATCAAGGTGTATAGTATGGGGCTCAGGCTCTGAAATCAAGCTGTTTGGGTTCAAATCTCAACCCTGACACATATCTGGGCACTGAGTGTCCTCACTTTTAAAACAGGAATGTGGACTGCCCCTTCCTCTAGGCCAGTAGTGGGGATCAGCTAAGGCAGTGTGTGCAAAGACACACAGCATGTGCCCAGCACCTACCCACATCTCTCACTCCATCCTCACAACAAGCTGGGTGGGGAGAGCATAATTACCCCATTTTATAGATTGAAGAAGGGGCTTCCCTCATGGCTTAGACAGTGAAGACTCTCCTTGCAATGCAGGAAACCCAGGTTTGATTCCTGAGTTGGGAAGATCCCCTGGAGAAATACATGGCAACCCACTCCAGTACTCTTGCCTGGAGAATCCCATGGACAGAGGAGCCTGGTGGGCTACAGTCCATAACATCGCAAAGAGTGGGACATGACTGAGCGACTCTCTCTCTCTCTCTCTCACACACACACACACACACACATACACATATACACAAATGAAGAAACGGAGGCTCAGAAACCCTAAGCAGCCATCTCAATAAGGCTTGCTCTACTGACCCCGGGCTCACCTCCAGATGCTGTTTCTCAGAGAACACTAGCGTCTTGAGGAGGATGCTGGAAGAAACCACATAGAAACCACCCTGAAATTTTCAGGGTGAGTTCACAGGGCAAGGCCACTCGGGCAGGGCAGAAATTTTTGGAAACAGGGAAAACACGTTCTTCCCAGACTCTTGGAGGCACAGAGCAGCCTGTTGCCTGCTTGCTCCAGGATGTCTCAGAGTAGGAGCAAGTGGTAACACCTGCTCTCCCTGGGGCCACGGCCAGCTCTACCCACAGCTGTTTCCAACTGGAGGACTGAAGGGCTGGCTCCATTACCGAGAATGCAAGTGTCCTTGTGCAACTCCTAAGGCGAGGTTGTTAACACTCTTCCCTCAGGACCCAACTCCCTGTCGGCCTGAAAAATGACCCCTCTGATTATCCCTGAGGGAACTCCCTACCCACCCTCCTCCACCCCCACCCCCAGTTCTCTGCTCTTTACTACCTTTGGAAAATGCTCTTTCCTGGAAAGAGACTGGTCTCTCCCTTTGGAAATGCTGAGCAGGCTTCTGTTTACCGGTTTGCTTGGTTGAGATGGATAAGGAAGGGCTTGTTTTGGAAAGCAGTGAGAAAGCATACGGAGTGTGCACCAGGAGCCTTATAAAGTCAATGAACTCAATTTCGCTCACTTTAGAGTGAAATAAACTGGTCTTAACACACTGAAGCAGACAGCTCCGTCCTTCTTCATGGGGAAGGGAACATGAGGGAAACTGCAACGAGGAGGCAGGGATGGTGGACCTATGGCAGGAGTTTCTTCCTGGTTTGCACTTAGGAAAGCAGAGATTGGAGGCTACAGCTGGGGCAGAAGGCAAAGTGCCAGGTGTGCACCCTCCACCCTGGGGGCTCCTCCCCACCCTGTCCCAGCTGAATCACCCCCTTCCTCCTTGAGGCCCCCCCTCTGATGCATCCTAACCTCCTCCCATCTGTTTCCTTGCCCCTCCCCTTCCAGCATTCCACCACACTCCCTCAACCCTAAACCAGTGGCACCCTCTTGCCACTTGAGGTCCCTTCTCCAACCTGTCAGTTACCACCATTCCCTGAAGCTTTGGGAGCCAAAGCCACCCAGGTGGCTCAGTGGTAAAGAATCCACCTGCCAATGCAGGAGACACAAGAGACAAGGATTCAATCCCTGGGTCAGGGAAGATCCCCTGGAGAAGGAAATTGCAACCCAATCCAGTATTTGTGCCAGGAAAATCCCACAGACAGAGGAGCCTGGAGGGCTACAGTCCGTGTGGCTGCAGAGTCGGATACGACTGAGTACACAGCCAAGCTGAAACTTTTTTTCACATGCTCTTCCCCTAAGAACCCGCTTTTCTCCTCCAGACTAGAAAGAATCATCTTCTCATCTCCTGGGCTCGGAAGAACAATTTATCTTTAATGTTTGTGGGCACACTTGTCTATCAAGTAAGGCAACCACCCCAAGGTCATGAAGCAGTGTGGGGCCAGGTCTCCTGAATTTCTGCCTGTGACCTTTATATCACGTCACATTTCCTGTCCAACTCTGGAAGGCAAATCCCAGAGTTAAAATAGATGCCAAAGGGATCAAATAAAAGTCTGTTTCTCACATTACTTGCCACAGAGGCAAGTGACCTAAGTCCCGGAAGCTTTGTTTCAGCAGCGGTGCCCACAGGGAATGACTCAAAACGGCTTATTTGTCTGCATGTCTAACTCTAACAGGAAAGGTACCCTTGGCTCTCGGGCCCCTGGGAGCATCTGTGAGGATGCTCATGTATCATTGGAAATATGATGAGTTGGAGATAATTTTATTTATGAGAATTCCTCCAGGGAAGTAGGAAGGATTAGAAAGACTATTTTGATAAAGTGCTTGGGGTTAAGGTTTCATGCCCAAGGATCACGACTGGCCAATAAGAGATGTTTTCTAAACTGTCTCCAGGGCACAGCTCTTTGCCTTTCTGCCATCCATTTCTCTTTTCTTCCTGAGGGACTCCTGACTTTTTCAAATGTGAAAATTTCCCCCATTTGACTTTGCAAAGGAACACTCCTTTTCTTCCTCTGAAAGGGCACCTTGATTGGTCTAAGCTGGAGTTGGCAAGTCAAGGCCCATGGGCCAAATCTGGCCAGTCACCACTACCTGCAAGCTAAGAATGATTTCTGCATCTTGTTTGTGTTATTCAGTCGCCAAGTTGGGTCCGATTCTTCGTGACCCCATGGACCGCAGCACACCAGAGTTTCCTTTGCTACAGGCTCTAAGAAGAGCCACAGTGACTTAATATAAAATCCGCATCTTAACTGGTTGGGAAAAAAGCAAAAGAAGAATAGTATTTTTTGACTTGTGAAAATTATATGAAATTCAAATTTCAGTGTCCCTGAAATTTTTTTAACAGCTTTGTTGATGTATAATTCACATACTGTATAATTCACCATTTGAAGAGTACAACTCTAGGGCTTTTAGTATATCCAACCAGATCGTGCAGTCATGACCACAGTCAATTTTTATCCCCCCAAAAAATCCCATGCATCATCCCCAGCCCCTCAAACTGTAGGCAGCTGTTAACCTACTTTCTGTGACTGTAGATTTGCCTATTCTGAACTTTTCATATATATATATATATGAACTTTTTAAATATATAATACAAGTTTTATTGAAACATACGCATGCTTGTTTACATACAAAGATGATGGCAGGGTTGAACTTTTGTGGCAGAGATTTTACATCCAACAAAGCCTAAATTATTTACTATCTGGCCCTTTTCAGAAACAGTGTGTAAATGCCTGGTTTAAGCAGTTTGGTGTTGCTTTGTAGTATGTTACTGGAACAGGTGTGAGCACATGACCTACACCTTCCTGATCAGAGAGAAGGAAAGGACTTATTCTCTTTGCATGGAATGTGTACTAAGTCATTTCAATCATGTCCGACTCTTTGCAACCCTATGGACCATAGCCCTCCAGGCTCCTCTGTCCACAGGATTCTCTAGGAAAGACTACTGAAGTGGGTTGTCATGCCCTCCTCCAGGAGATCTTCCTGACCCAGGGATCGAACATGCGTCTCTTACGTCTCCTTCATTGGCAGGCGGGTTCTTTACCACTAAGGTCACTTGGGGAGCCCCAATGCATGGAATAGGTTTCTTTTTATGGCCTTTTCTGGGGTTGCTCAATTGCCATTGGAAGCCATTTAGAGACCAAGAAGGGGCAGCCTGAGGACAAGAATGAGGATGGAAAAGGAAAAGAACTTGGGTGTTAGATTATACTGAATCAACCAGTTCTGAACCCTGCCGTCTTCAGAGTATCTTTTCAGGTGAAGTAATAAATGCCCTCACCATTAAGCCAATGTGAAACATAGTTTCACAAATCTTCACAAATCTACAGTTTCATTACCTGTAGCCACAAGCATCCTATCAGATACAACTTCTTCCTATAGAGCAAGATTGAGTAACATATGCTACTTGGGACCAGGGTTGAATTTTCCCAGACAATGGAAGGAGGATTGAAACCAAGCAGGACCCTGTGGAGCTCCTGGGCGTGGAAGCCTTTCTGCGTCCCCTGACCTTCAGCCTCCATGACCTTCCCTAAATTTCAAACAGCAGGTTCAGACAGTTGCCAGTCAGGGAAGGGAGGGGATGCAGAGATAAGGGAGGAAGAGTCAGAGGAAATAATAAATAGTGCACAGCTTTGGGAAAGGGTCTTGGTTCTGTCTCAAGGGATGCACATAACAATATTTATGAGCTCTTCTGAAGAACTGAAACCCTCAAAAATGGAAGTTGTTACCTACTTGATAAAGCATCCTTCATTCCAGAGAGAAGGTCATAGGTTGATAACCTGAGAACCACAGAATCTTGTAAGGAGCTACCTGAGGCCAGATTCGCACACCCCCTGACTCTTATCAGCAGTGCTACCCTGAGCCCTTACTATAAAACTCCTCACCAAACTTGCCTCCCCAGCCGCAGGTTGAAACACATAGCTTTGAGGGCATGCACCTGCTTGGCTCCCTTTGCCTGGCACTGCAATGAAGCTATTCTTTTCTATTTTATCCAAAACTCTGTCTCTGAGACTTAATTCTACATCAGCGTGCAGAGGCTGGATTCAGCTTCAAGCCGGACACGGCCACCACCAGCCCTCCTCTTTCTCTGCCCTCCTCTGTGGTGTTCTGCCTCCCCTTGCAGCTCTTAGATGTTTGAAGGGTATCATTTTCAGTGAATACTAATGCCTTGCCTGTCTATTTGTCTACCTGTCCCTGGCTTTTATCTAGCTTGCCTAGTTTTAAGATATGGCCCTTGAGCTCATTTATAAACAAATAAAATTGAAGCTGAATTCTTCTGCTTGGTGTCCAATTATTATGGCTACACATTAAAGTAGTATATTAAGAGATTTTATTATTTTAAACCAGGCTTTCTGGGATGATGGGAATTGAGGCATTTCTTCCTTCTGTGTTTCTGAATGATCACCCTTTTTCTAACAACATGGACCCTTCTTAAAATAAAAATTTAGCTAATTTTATATTTTTAGATATTTGTCTCATTAATATTTTCCCTAAATTGTCCTGAAGCCTCAGTTGCTCACCAGTGTGGCTATTCACTATAGGTGTGAGGGGTCATCTCCTGGCTCAGTAAAATGGATAAAGCTAAGGCATGGCTATAAAAGAATATTTTTAGTAATTGATACACTAGCAAGAACAAAGCAGTAGGATTTAAGACCCTGGGGTTGAGGCCTTGACCTGTTAAGCTTCTTATGTGGCATTGGCCAGTTGGTTCCTTCTATTTGACTTTCTACTCCTCCTTGGAACCTTGGTCCTTGGGCTCATTTCTTTAAAATAATTTCCTAAGGTCATTTGCCCTTCCAAAGGTGAATCTGATAATCTACTTCTATATTTCTAAAATATCCTTAGTATATTCTTCCATTACAGTTCTTATCTGGCTGAATTTTAGGGTTTTTTTTTTTTAATTTTTACTGAACTCCTCAGCTATATGGTGAGTTCTTCATAGGAAAGAACCACCTCTCTTTATTTCAGTTTCCCTGAACTTGATCTATCCTATACACTTGATATTTTTTTAAATAAACAAACAACTGGCATTTTCATTCTAAAGAATAAAACAGCTGGACCAAAGAATAAAATAGTTAGAGTCTCTGCCATCTCTAAAATTGAATTCATCCTCAAGGATTATTCAATGATACATGATAGAAGTATTTACAAAAACTGTAGTAGATCATTTAGGAATTCTTTCTGATGAATAGTGACAGGTATCCAAAATAACACTGCCTTAAATAAATCATGAGTGGATTTCTGTCTCATGGAAAAGACATAGAGAAACAGACATTCAGTCATCAGCAACTCTTGATCTCTCTCCTCTCTGTTCTACCAACTTTATTGAATGGCTACTCTCATCTAGGCTGCCTCATGATACTTAATGGCTGCTGTAGCTCCGGTCAGTAAATGAATATTCCAGGAAGCTAGAAGAAGGAAGCAAAAGAGAGCAACAGGGCATTGTTCCTAGGAAAGTCCAATTCCTTTCAAGTCCTAACCAATGACTTCCACATATAAGTCATATCTGTGAGGGAGGCTAGGAAATACCACTTATAGCTGGGCAAACTGCCATACCCTACAACACAGGGATGTCTTGCTTGCTAAGGAAGAAAGGGGAATGGGTATTGGGTACATACAGGAAAATCTCCACTATCCTTGGTGAGTGTTCCCTCAACATCACTGTATTACAGAAGATTGGGATTAACTCTTAGAGGTAGATTCTCTTTGAAATTTGGTCCTTCAAGTCATCTGCTGTATGACAAATAACCACTCAGGACACCAGGTTATATATATAAGAAAATGATGGCTGAGTCACTGGTCAGATCATATATGGGGCTAAGCATATAATCAGTGTATTAAAAGAAAATGTTGAACTGTTCGAATTACCCTTAAAAACCTTTTAATTTAGTTCTCAAGAAAGGGCATCTTCTCACCTGCCTTTTCCCATACTAAATGAAAATATGTGTGTTTTACCCATGAGGGCCACACCGTATCAAGCTATTCCCACTATGAAAGCACTGCGGGGCCTGAGCCCCATGCCTGCAGCACCAGGTGAACCTCTTCCAGCTCACACTGACTCCTGGGCATGCCCAGAGTAAAGTGGAGAGTCACATTCGCATTTACATCTCCTGTTGAATTTCATTTAATCTTTCTGGAGCAAAACATAAATACAATAATTGAGTTCAGTAAGTGAAATTCCTGTATGCAAGTCCATCAAACATGTTGCTCTGATTGCCGATTTTTTAGTCTGATAAAATGCTCCATTGTAGGTAGAACGCTGCTAGCATGTGGTGAGTATGGAGGTGATATTGGGCAAATTTCCAGACACACCAGCTCTTGCTCTTCTTTTCCTTTACATCTGCATTGTCCCTTGATTATCAAACAGTCCCCACTAAGCCTTTTGCTAATATTTGTCTAATAAGGCCTTTTGCTAGTATTTGTCTAATAAGGCCCTTCTAATAAGGGCCTCATGCTTCCCTCATGGTGGAACTTTGGACATCTCATCAGGCAGGGGAGAAGAGATTATTTTTAGGGGACAAGCGTGTGCATCGCCCTACACAAAATCAATCTGCTTGCTTCTATGGAAAGCTTGGACTTGAAGACAGCTTGAGATTCTGGGTAGTTTTTCATTTCAGTTGCTTTTATATTTTGAAGAGAATATTGAACTGTTTCCACGGTGACATTTCATAATCACAGCGTCTGGAGCAAAAAGTGCCATGGTAGCTAAGCTAGAGAAACAAAGGGTTCCTATGTAAATCACCAAGGATTCTGATGGCTTACTGTCCATGCTCTGCCCACTGACACCCATGGTCAGTCACCAGGACCTAAAAGACAGGAGACAAAATGTGTCCTGGAAAACTCAGGCAATACCAGCAAATTACTTATATTTTTGAATAATCTTAAAATCAGACCTCTTTTTTCCCTTTCTTGTTTTTTTTTTTTTCTTAACCTAGGAGACCTCATTTATGGAGCTTTATCATATTCATTTCTGACCCTAGAACAGAGAGAAAAAAGAAGTGAAGATGAAAAGAAAACCTGAATTTAAACATGATATGTTTTTTGTCCCCCAAATATGCTCAAAAGTATAATTTGTCGGTCCAGGTACTGTGTGCTAAGTTGCTTTAGTTGTGTCTGATTCTTTGTGACCCCATGGACTCTCACCTGCCAGGCTCCTCTGTTCATGCGATTTTCCAAGCAAGAATATTGGAATGGGTTGCTATGCCCTCCCTCCTCCAGGGGATCTTCCCAACCCAGGGATGGAACCCGTGTCTCTTATGTCTCTTGCATTAGCAGGTAGATTCTTTACCACCAACGCTACCTGGGAAACTGTCAGCCCAGGAAAGGCATGTAAAAGGGTCAGGACAATGCCTAAACTCCTGCTGAGTTCTCAGATTTTGGTCCTAGCTGTGCCAAAAATTGGCAATAATCTTGGGTAGAAGAAGCACTAGTCTCTCTGCCTATATACCTGTGCACGAAACAAGTAGCTTGGAATAGCCCC
Organism: Capricornis sumatraensis; assembly: GCF_032405125.1. Classification (NCBI taxonomy): domain Eukaryota; kingdom Metazoa; phylum Chordata; class Mammalia; order Artiodactyla; family Bovidae; genus Capricornis; species Capricornis sumatraensis. The sequence continues at coordinate 64,391,642 of NC_091077.1, forward strand.
TGTTATCAAATCTGTGTTCCCGGAAAGGAGAGTATGTTCCATCCCATAGCTAAATGGGCTTCCCTGATAAAATAAAATATTTTGACCTAGACATTATCATACTAAGTAAGTTGACAGAGAAAGAAATATTGTATATCACTTACATGTGGAATCTAAAAAGATGATGCAAATGAACTGATTTACAAAATAGAAACACACTCACAGACTTCAAAAACAAACTTACGGTTACCAAAGGGGAAAGATGAGGGGCAGGGGACAGCTTAGGAGTTTGGGATTAACAGATACACACTTGCTGTTATTCACTAGCTAAGTCCTATCCAACTCTTTGTGACACCATGGACTGCACCATGCCAGGCTTCCCTGTCCTTCACTATCTCCTGGAGTCTGCTCAGACTCATGTCCATTGACATAACCAACAAGGACCTACTGTATAGCACAGGGAACTCAACTCAATATTCTGTGATGACCTAAATGGGAAAATAATCTGAAAAAGAATAGGTATATATAAATAACTGAACCACTTTGCTGTACACCTGAAAATAACACAACACTATAAATCAACTATACCCCAATATAAAATAGAAATTAAATTAAAAATAAACTAAAATGAAATGTTTCTCATTTATTTGACCAAATATATTATTTTACCCATCTGATTCCACATCTTGATTTTTTTGTAGAAGTCAGTTGCTTATGGAATACAGTTTGACAAGCCCTTAAATTAATTAAAATGATAATTAAAGACCTTAAGTGAAAGTGAAGTCTCTCAGTCATGTCCGACTCTTTGCAACCCCATGGACTGTAGCCTACCAGGCTCCTCCCTCCATGGGATTCTCCAGGCAAGAGTACCGGAGTGGGTTGCCGTTTCCTTCTCCAGGGGATCTTCCCGACCAAGAGATCGAACCTGGGTCTCCCACATTCCAGGCAGATGCTTTATCCTCTGAGCCACCAGGGAAGCCCCATTAAAGACCTTGGTGGGTTTTAACTATTGGCATTTTTATGACTTGGTAAATTCCAGTAAGTAGCACACCAAGCCGGTTATCATACTGTGATAATTGATGATTATGATAACCTGCACATTTTTAAGATCCTAAAAGGTAGTCAGAACCAACAAAGTACGATTAAAAGTATGTTCCTCATGGTTTAGGATGCCTTTTTATATCCGGATCATTTAAAGATGATCCCCGTGTGGGTGGGTGTGCCCATGCTTGTGCATGTACTATTTTTAGTGACAATTTTAAACTGCATATATTTATGGTTGCACACACACAACCCATAGCTGATCCCCAGTCCAAGTCTAAACAGAACCCTTGCTGAAGTGGGAAAAGGAGGCTGACATCCCACATCCTTCCAGTAAGTTCTCATATAGGGTTGTAATTAGAGGCATTGTGTTATATGAAAAGATAGTGGCTTGGCACTCAGTAGAGATGTAACAAGCAGGTTTGGCTCTGTGACCTTGTAAGTTACCTGTCTCAACCTCAGCTTCCCCAACTGTAAAATGGGAATAACAGTAGCTACCTCTTAGGGTTAAACAGCAAAGGGAAAGCATCCAGCCCAGAGGAGGAATTCACTAAAAACCTTGGGTGGGTTTGGGCCTCTTTCCATAGACCTTCTCCAAGACAGGGCCTGTAGCTTCTAAACTGGGAGTCTGCCCAGCATCTAACACACAGTGGGCTACCTTATGAATGAATTCACTAAGTATAAAACTTAATTTTGAAATAAACTAGGTACTCTTATGTTGCTCTCTCCTGCTAAAGCCCACTAGCAGAAGAATCGGGAGCTTCTCCTTCCCCAACAAACAAACTTGAGTTGTCACTTCCCCAGGAGGCTGTCCCTGCCCGCACTCACTAATTCATATCCCTCTATCAGCACTGGCTACTTTCTCCTTGGAGCACACATCATAGTGGTATCTCTCTGGCTCTCTCTCTCTCTCAATTTACAAACCTTTGGTTAATGTCTCTTCTCCCTCACAAGTCTGCACACCTACTTGGGGGCACAGGCCATGGCTGCTCTTGTCTGTCAGTTTGACCTCCAGTACTTAGCACAGTCCTGGGTACACAGAAAGTGCTGAAGAAATATTTGAATGAATGAACAAGTGCTCCTTTTCCACTTCTTACAAAGAGCTCTCTCCTTGCTGACTTTTATCATTGAGGCTGAGCATCATAAATATGCCACAGCCAGAGCTCTGTCTGTTCCCTAGTCCCACGTGGGAACCGAAACCAGCAGAGGCTGAAACATAACGTCCTGGGACCATGCGTTAGGCCAGTTCTCAAGTGGCTCTGATGGGATGGAAGGAAACAGAGGAGGCCGGGTCAGTCTCTGTGCCTTGGGCCTTTGCTTGCTGCTGGCAACATGCAGCTTATGCCTGGTTTGGCTCCATTTCCAGTCTGATGGTTAAGCCCCCAAACTTTGCAGACTTCATTTCCTGTGGACTCCTGTTCGCACCGGCTCTGACCCTCCTACACGGCTTCACCCTGTAGCATCTGTGACTTGACTGCCTGGCTTCTGGCCCCCTCACTCCCCCGACACCCCACGCCTCCTCTGCACTGGATCCCCAGGACTGGCTCTGTTCCTAGTCCCCTCGACCTGCTGCCACCCACGGTTCAGCATGACGGAATGACTCGCTCAACAATATCTGCCTTTGGAAACATAACCCACGGGCAAGATGTGCCTGGATTCAAATATCCAAACTGTATATCTCTGCTGCAAGGATTGAGGGATTGTGTTCTCCAAGGTTTTTCCAGACCCCAGCTGCGGTGTTATCAGCACAGCTTTTGCGGTTGTGTCAGAGAATGTGGCTGGCCTTGGTTTTATTCTTGAGGTCATCCCCCCAACCTGAGATTGGCCAACTGCCCTGGCCCTGTATCCTCTTCCTCTAAACTCGAGCATGGAGGTCTTAGGAAGAGAGATTGCTAAATAAAGACCAGCGGTGGTATTTACTTAACAGATGGTGACAGAACCCCAAGCTCTCTCTCCTTGAGCATTACTCCAGGAGAATTTTCTAGGTCTGACACAGCTGAGAAAGGATGAATTCAGTCACATTGGTTCCCTGGGCCTGTCTACAAAGAACGTGTTAAAGACTCATTATTCATTGTTAAAAATAGAGCCCCATGCAGTGAGTTCCACTGAGCTGCTCGTAGTGTGTGCAACAACATCGTGTTGGAAAGAAACCAGACTAGGTGTCTGGAGATTCACATTCTGCCTCCAGTTGGAAAAATCCCTTCATTTCCCTAGTCTTGTTTTCCTTATAGATGTAACTGCCTCTAGGTTTCAATTCCTTATTTTACTATGGCCCTAATACTATGCCTAGCTTAAAAAAAAAAAAAAAAGGATGACAGTTCATCTAAGGCTTCTGTGTGCCAGGTACTCTTCTAAGCATTCTGAGGTATTCAACTATTTACTGTACAAACAAATAACTGGAAAAGAAAGAGGAATTCAAGGGCTTTTGAGCAACTTTATTTTTCTAAAGACATTTCCTCTCATATTGCTAATAAGTTACCATTGCTTGAACCTGTCTCTTATATTGTCCCTACCATTTAATAATACAGCTATCTGCATGAGTCCTAGTATAGCTACATTTGGGGTTGGCAGGGGGGGGCGGTCTGTGTTCTCATTCATTTTAGCTTTCCTAGAACCAGGCATAAATCCTAACAGATAAAACATAATTAATAAATGTAAGACAGGTGCAAGTCCAAAGTGACTAAAACATAAGCTCCATGGCGGGGAGCAAGGCGATGACTTTGCCTCCCGTGTTCTTCTACACCCCACTGTGCTTAGTATTGAGCCTGGCGTAGATGCTCAACAGCTCTATGAATGAATGAACAAGTGAGTCAATGAGGAAGTAAAAAAAAAAAAAAAAACTGAAAAATAGTAAAGAATCTACTGACAATGCCAGCTTGACTCTGTTTAAAAGCACACAGCTCCTTGAGGATCTATGGAACAACAGCAAAACTCGACACAAGGTAGGTCATGGGTTTTCACGCCTGGTAGCACAGGGAGCCACGAGAGGCCTTCACATGGGGCAGTGCAGCAGTTTGTGCTCAGTGAGATGGCTTGTGTACATCCTCTTTAGGTAGAGTGCTGATAAAGGAGGAATGGATCGCAAGCTCCTGCAAGGAATAAGAACTGATATTTCTTCTCCTTGAATAAAGGCATCTCATTGAGAGCTTAGATTCCTTTGACTATTAGAACGCCTGTGATCAGTCACTTCAGACAAGGCCCACATGCCTGTTTATCTGCTGGGTTTGCAAAGGAATCTGGGAAACACGGCTGCCACCATGCAGATGATATCTTTACCAGGCGTTTTCAATTGTGGCAATTGCTACCGCTCCTAGCTCCTCCTTGCCTGGCCCCCTCTTTTTAATCTGCATCCTTTTATCTTTCTCATTTCACGTTTGTTTTCTGCGCTGCTTGATTTGGATGCTAGAAACTGAAAACAAGCGTCAAATGGTATTTTATATCTGCACAGCCCAATCTTCTCCACCTGGCACTGACTTTCTCAGTACGACTCCTGGGGGTGGGGTGGGGACATTCAGCCAAGAAAGACTTTTGGGTTCAGGCAACTGATGGAACCAGAGACACCAGGAGTTGCTAATTACAGTCCAGGCCACTGGAGCCTTTGGTGTTGTCACAGAAAGAAAAAAATATATATATCAAAAGACAGAAATTCCTAAAGCCTTGCCACATATTCAGAGTCTAGATTGTTGCTTCTGGGCTACTTTGTCAGTTTTGGGAAATTTGTTTTTGACTAAGTTATCACCTTGAAATGAAGACGTCGACAGAGCTTTAGTGGAGGATTAGCAGACAGGTTTTACTCTCAGCCACGACTTTCCTAGTGACCTTGGAAAATTCACCTCACCTGACTCTTCAGAGTGGACTGTAACATATCTTATTTTGTATAGTTCTGAGATTTAGCAGTGCAAGGCCCAGTTGGCTATGGCAGGAGCAGGAAAGGGAGATAGGATGAGCAAGATGGGAGACAGAAATGAGAGATTTCCAATGAATGTCTCCATCTCCTTCAGGTCTCAAGACAGATGTCTGTTTCATAGAAGGTGAGAATACTATGAATGATGATCATAAGCAGCCATCGCTAACTTCTGGATTCTCATTATTCTTTGGGCCATCCCCTGTGCTTAGGGCCTTAAGAAAGTGAAGTCGCTCAGTCATGTCCAACTCTTTGCCACCCCATGGACTGTAGCCTACCAGGCTCCTCTGTCCATGGGATTTTCTAGGCAATAGTACTGGAATGGATTGCCATTTCCTTCTCCGGGGAATCTTCCCAACCCAGGGATTGAACCCAGGTCTCCCACATTGTAGACAGATGCTTAACCATTTGACCACCAGGGAAGTCCACTTAGGGCCTTATACTAATCCTATCACTTAATCCTTGCAGTACTGGCATGAGGTGAGCACTCTTCTCATCTCCAAAACATCAATAAAGAGATGGGGTTTAAGAATGATTCAAAACTTGACTCCCCAAATTAGGTCAAGTTCCATGGTTATATCTGTACTTCTTCATATCAATTATCACAGCTCATAACTACTGAAGTCCCTCCTTATGAATGTGGGATACATTCCAAGACCCCCACTAGCTGCCAGAAAGTGTGAAAAGTGCCAAATCCTATACGCACTATGTTTTTCCTAATTATTGTACATACCAGTGATAAATCTGGGGGCTTCCTGGGTGACTCAGATGGTAAAGAATCTTTCTGCAATGTAGGAGACCTAGGCTCCGTCCCTGGGTCAGGAAGATCCCCTGGAGGAGGGAATGACAACCCACCCCAGTACTCTTGCCTGAAGAATCCCACGGACAGAGTGGGACATGCTACAGTTCATGGAGCCACAAAGAGTCAGACAAGACTGAGCACAAATGCACACACAGTGATAAAGTCTAACTTAGAAATTAGACACAGTAAGAGATAAACAGCAATAATGTCAAGAAAGCAGAACAACTATAACCAATATTCTACAAAAAAGTTATGTGAATGTGATCTCTCTTTTGCTCTCTCTCTCAAAGTATCTTATTGTACAAATTTAATGCTTTTTCCATCTCAACTAAACACATACTTTTTCCATCTTAACTAAACACATATCACATACTATGGTTGGAATTTTGTAGTTTGAGGTACGACATCAAAAGGAGCATGGATTTCTTTTTCCTTCTTTACAATTTCACAGTAGAAGATTCATTCTTACTGTAGATCTTAACACCTTCAGTATATCCTTTTTTTTTTTTTCATCTCTTATTAAATCAAGAACCATTACTTTTTCACCTAAAGAAAGCACTTACAGCTTCTCTTCGGCATGTTCAAATTGCTAGCATCACTGTTCTTGCACTTTGGACCCATCACTAAGGAAAACAAGGGTGACCTGGACATAAACAGTGAGATACCAGGACAGTTGATCTGAGAACAGTCAGCTACTAAGCAGCTCACAGGCAGGTTGCACTGGACAAAGGGATTATTCACATCCAAGACAGGGTGGAGTAAAATGACTTAAGAAATCACAATACTCAGAATGGCAGGATATTTAAAATTTCTAGATTATTTCTGGAATTCAATTTAATATTTTTGGACCACAGTTGACCACATGTAACTGAAACCAGGGAAAGTGAAAACATAAGATGTGAGAGGACAATTATATATTTGTGTGACTTTTTCCAGTGCCTGCTTTCCCCTTCGATTATAAGCTCCACTAGCATTAGTCATTCAGTCATGTCCAACTCTGTGACCCCATGGACTGTAGCCTGCCAGGTTCCTCTGTCCATGGAATTCTCCAGGCTAGAACACTGGCGTGGGTAGCCATTTCCTTGTCCAGGGGATCTTCCCGACCCAGGGATCGAACCCAGGTCTCCTGCATTGCAGGCTGATTCTTTACCATCTGAGTCACCAAGAAACTCCACTAGGGTACAGGCTATAACTGTTCAGTTGTTTGCTAAGTAAAATGCCCAGCACATAGCTAGGACTCCATAAACAGTGACTGCATGCGTTGACTAGATTGACTCCCTGGCACTGCTATGGGGAGGGCAGGTCCATTTGCAGAAGCTGGGTATCTGAGGTCATGAGGACACACATCAGCTTCCATTCCAGGCCACTGGTCAATCCTCAGAGCATTCTTTTGGGTGGAAGTTATCAATAGTAATAAAAGCTCCAGAACCACGCAAGCCTCTGAAGTACAGACACCCATCATCCACGAGATGACAGGAAAGTGACAGGGTGCTGGCTCCAAGACTGACTCAAAGAATAAAATCCGAGTTCCTAGAACGGTTCTGTAGAAAAATCATGGGCTTTGAAGTCAGACAAAATCTAGATTTGAACCTTAGCTTGGCCATTTACAGCCGTGGAGTGGTGTGTTTCTCAGTTGGAATCCTTTTTTAACACCTTAAAATGACCTGAAATATGGGAATAGGTCTCATCTTGGAAAGCTATATACTTGATAATCACCATCTACTCAGCACTTACGTTAATATAAGCTGGATGTAGGTCAACATTTTACCCACATTAACTCACTCACACCTCACAATTACTCTATGGCAGGAGTGCTACTATCTCCGTTTTAAAGAGAAGGACATAGGATGTCAGATGGCCTGGGTGTGGGAAGAGGCAGCCAGAGGGTGTGAGCAGCTCCTTGCAGGAAACCACCCCCAGCAGGAAGCCCCTCGTGACTTTACCACAGAGCTATATGGTAACTAACTTTTAAACCAGGCACCCCCATGCTCTGCTCATTTCCAGCCCCAGCACACCTTTCAAATCTTTTAATCATACGATACCCTGCCTAACTTGTAGGTGCTTTTCATAGATCAAAGAAGTAGAAATGAAGAAGAAGTAATTAACAGATCACCAGATCTCTTCCCTAGCTTCCCCTCCAGTCATCTCCTGAACATGCTGTGTGGCCAACCTGTGTGAACAGGATAACATCTCGAGAAAGATCACAAGAAGCCTATGAGCCTCCATGTTCTGGGGGATGGAGATGACTCTGACCCTCTATCTCAGCGATTAACTGAGATGACTTCCCTTTTCCTTTCATTTGTTTTTGGCTGTATGGGGTCTTCGCTGCCGTGCAGACTTTTCTCTAGTTGTGGTGAGTGGGGGCACTCTTCACTGAGATACACACGCTTTTCACTGCGGTGGCTTCTCTTGCTGTGGAGCACGGGCTCTGTGGCGCTTGGGCTGCAGTAGTTGCAGCTCCCAGGTTCCAGAGCACAGGCTCAATAATCACGGCACATGGGTGTGGCTGCCCTGCAGCATATGGGATCTTCCTGCAGGGCTCAACCCCAGGTCTCCTAAACTGGCAGGCAGATTCTTTACCACTGAGCTATGAGGGAAGTACTTCCCTTCTTCCTTTGAAAATGCTGATGGCTGAGCAGTCTTCGGAGGCAGTTTACAGAGGACACTGAGTCCACCATGTCCCAGATTGCAAATATTCCAGCAATTGCCCAGCAATCTCAGGCAATTTCCCCTCCAACCCTCTACCTCCTGGCCTGCTCTCTTAGCCAAGTCTCCAGACTGAGCCTGGCTAGGACTCGGACTCCTCCATTTGTAATTAATCATTCTCAACTGGACAAGTCAATGGTTGCAGTGAACTAGACCAGACTAGGGCAAGAGACAGGAAAGAGCCTGACCCCTTGAACATGAGGGAGCCTGCAGAATTTCGCTCTATGCTCCAAACATGGCAGACCCATCCAGCCTCAGACTTCTCAACATGGATGCCCCCAAAGAAGAATTTTTGCCAATTTATTGAGCACCTGTAGTCTGCCAAGCAACTTGTAGGCACTGTCATCAATCCTCATAATAACTGTGGAGCATTTATTGTGTTTTATCATTCCTAATTTATAGGTAAGGAAACACACACACAGAGGGAAAGTGACTTACTTAGGCCAATGCAGCTGGCAACTGAGTCACGATTTCAACACATTTCATTCTGACTTCAAAGTCTGTTGTTTTCCTCATGAATTCTTTTCCTTAAGAACTCCTATTCACCCATCAAAGCCCATGTTACAGTGTTATTTCCTATGTGAACCCCTCCCTCATCTTCATTCCTTATGTTCACCTCACTCAGGCAGGGTTAGTCATAAAAAAAAGACAACTTTCTGATCCTGATTCTGATTAACGGCAACTTTCCTTTCTATTGACATTTATGAGTTTTGGTTTGTAAGTGGCAAGAAATAGGACTAGTTTGGCAACAGTGAAAGACTCTGAGGTTGCAGATTGTGGAGATCCAAGTCAGGAAAGAGACGGAGTGTATGCTCCCCTAGCCTCCTGTCACTCATAGACCTCCTCATGATATCCTCAATGAGAAGAGGGCCTTAGGGTCCTCCGTCCATGGGCCAGGCTGTCAGGATTGCTTTGGGAATTAACATGCAAGATGAAATGTGATTACCTTCCCAAATCTAGATGATCTTGGGTTTGTGTCTGATATTCTGATGCTATGATACAAGTTAAACTTCTTCACTCTATCATGGCTTAAAGAAAATCGAAGAAGAGTAAAAGGAATGAATGACAGCAACTTCTGGGGGCAGTTTATCTGAGTCAGGTGAAGGTTGCCCAAGCGATCTGCTTGTAGGCCTTGTAGTGCTTCCCTCTTTACAAACAGTCTTTGACCTCCCTCAGTCACAGGGGCCATGCAACTTTCTTTCTCTTCCATGAAAGCCTGAATCCAGAAATGCTTCATAACCATCTAGCCTGGGGCAAAAATGACTGAGGATGGCAAAGCATGACTCACCCATAGGGAAGTTAATTGTCTCAGACACCAAAAGTTTAAGACAAAAGGAATCCCTCTAAAATCACATAATTTGGGGGGGGGGGGGTAAACTTTTAACTTATATACCAGCCCTATCCCAGAATCACCCTGAGTTCACAACTTAATTCTCTGTCGTTGACATCTTGGTAGCAGCCTTATAATTTATACAGCTTAAGGGCTGAAACTGATTTTGGTTCCATTCTTTCTCAGATTAAAACAACAACAATAAATTTTTCTATCCCTTTGGGCCAAAGGAGATCTGCCTTTCATAACATGTAGTTTAAATTTAGCACCCAGCAGCCATTAATTTGAAAGTCATTGCCTGAGAGATATTATCATCAAGTGACTATATTTTCGTTTCATTCCGTCCCTTTAAACAGGGGCACCAGCTACTCATGCCCACAATGGTCTCATACTTTTCCCAGGTAATATGCACAGCCTTCATCCAGAGACTGAAATATCTAGTCCCATGTAACAGTCAAATGTCAAAGAAAAGTGTCTTCTCCTATCCAATTTATACACTATATAAGTATAAAGTTGTAAATGTTGGACAGGGACACAGACCTTGGATGGTTTCTAATCTCTTTCCCCATCTTGTGCTTCAATCCTAGCTCCATTTTGCTAACCAAGATTTTCTGACTCTTTCCGGTTGAGAGTAGAGGGTGGAGTAAGTAGGAGGGAGGTTCTGACTGAATGGATGCTACATGAGCTGGTATTGCACCCCCTGGGCCTGGGAGACGGTCACAGCTGACTGTTTTCTTTGGGGAGAGATGTTCAGAGAGCTTTTATTAATGCACGTCTGGCATCTACAGTTCCCGTGAAGAGAGCTAGTGCTCTGTTTTGCCTCATTACTTACAGCTCCTTGCTAATCCCTGGGAACCAGGCAGTACACCTCCACCCTCTTTGGGGTGAGCCCTTCTCACTACTTCAGGAGGTCCGCTAGGAGGTACCTAAGGTGATCCATTCCAGTGTCTGTCTCCCGTGGTGCACATCTGGCCCACTGGGACTGTTGAGGGGGCTTCTGCTCTGGGACTCTCTCTATGGGAACACTGAGCTCCACCTCTGTGTCCTCCCTTTCGCTCTGCCAGTCAGCTTCTCAGGGATGATACCCAGTCTGCTTCTATGGGCCCCAAGACCCCATCCCTCCATCTGTCACACTCAAAGAAATACAAAGATTCTTTCTCAACAGTCTTGTCTTAAAGCCCCTCTACCCAGGCTTCAGGTGAGGGACAGGCAGCTGCCCACACCTCCCCCCTTGCCAGACAAGGTCACAGAACATGAACGTTTTCCTCCAAAACCCTCTCTCAGTCTCTCTGTTCTCTGTTCCTCAGCCTCTCTGCCTTTACAGGCTGAAGTGGGTGGTTAACTCAGGTGGTAAATGATTTATCTGCCATCTCCTTTTTTGTAAATCCTGTACAAGACGTACTTCGAAATGTAGCACCTGTTTTTTCATGCTTCAACCAAAAGTGTGATAGGGAATTTGAATGCCCTGTTAAATCTGTTATCGTCTCCATTTAACCCTCAGGATCATTTTTGAATACTGTTGCTTCATTTAGGCTTGTTTTTCAGAAGGCATAGTTAAACTCACTATTTGTAAAGATGTACTATTTTCTCAAAGCATCTTAGCATCCATGTTTCATTTTATCTCTTCTCTCATGTGATTGGTAGAATTCTCTGAGGTGGGCCTCTTCATTTGCTTAGGTCAGGGGTCCCCGACCCCAGGTAGCTGTCTGTGGCCTGTTAGAAACCAGGCCACACGGCAGGAGGTGAGCAGTGGGTGGGCAAGCACACAAAGCTTCCTCCGTATTTACATCCACTACCCATCACTGGCATTACCATCCTCCCACTCTGCCCCTGGTCCATGGAAAAACTGTCTTCCATGAGACTGGCACTTGGTGCCATAAAGTTTGGGGACCACTGTCTTAGGACGCATTTTTAGGGAGTAGTGCTGTGCTGTGCTAAGTCGCTTCAGTCGTGTCCAGTTCTGTGTGATCTCATAAGACTACAGCCTGCCAGGCTCCTCTGTCCATGAGCATTTTCCAGGCAAGAACACTGGAGTGGGTTGCCATGCCCTCCTAAAGTGGATCTTCCCAACCCAGGGATCGAACTGGTGACTCTTATGTTTAATCTGCATTGGCAGGCAGGTTCTTTATCACTAGTGCCACCAAGTTCAAGATAAAATTCAGGCCTCCTCATGCTTTCCACCAATGTTGATAATAAAAATACTTAAAAAAAAAAAAGGTAACAGTGGTGAAAGTTTATTGCACATAGACACTGCTCTTAAGTGTAATAGACACAGAAACCCAACCATTTATGCATAGATGATATTATGATGCCCGTTTTACAGATGAGGAAACCGCCACACAGAAAGCTTAAGTAATTTACTCATGGTCACAGAGTAAGTGGCAGGGCATTGGATTCAACCCTTAACCCTTAGTGAAAGAATGTTTTTGTCTTCTCATTGTCCACTTGACATTGAGCACTGTGATTTACATTTTCTAGCTTGATATCTCTATGTGATGAGAGGGAACAAGATGACTTTCTTTCTTGAAAGACAGGAAGAAAGACAAGCGAACTGAGGAAAGACAGATGTGAGGTCATAGTGCTCACAGGGTACAGAGCCCAAGTGAAACTCACTCTACTCTTCATCCAGTTTCCCCACTGTATTACATGGAGATATTCCTGAAAGGAATGAGAAGTGCTGATAGGGACTTTCCCAATGATCTGGCCAGGTAGTGGCAAGTAAACGGAGAATACTTGAAGGGCACAGAGGAGCACGGAGTAAGAAAGCCTTACATGGGAAGGAAGGTCCTGCTCCAAGCTGAACCACAGATTCTACTTCATGTCTTCCACATCAGTTCCCACTTAGGTTTTGTTTGAATAAAGAGATGTGGTGCCTTTGTTGCATATAAACGACCAGTATAGTCCAACCCCCACCTTGATAAGTGGTGGATCTGAGGCCCAGAGGAAAGTAAGTGAAGTCATAGAGTGAGTTCATACAAAGTCTGGAAAGCAGTCAGAACCCCAGTTTTCTTGCCTAGCATGTTTCCCCCTAGTCCCTAATGGTCCTCTGTTGGATTAACTTAATATATCCTAGAATCAGGCTGGGAACTGATATACAGGTAATGTGGCATGTACCAATACCCTGGCAGTGAAACAAAGTGATTGTTTCAATTAATGATATATGCATATGTATGCCAGAAAGAAACACCCTGCCATGCATATGTATATATTATTAATTATGCAACATGCTTTCTTACATTTATATTTTCGTAGCTTTTTATAGCATTAATTACTTCATTAAATGGAAAAAAAATGTAAGGGATGGCATAAATGGGCTTTACTGTTTACCTACTGCCAATAGGTAATCAAGTGCTAAGTGGCGTGGGGCTGTCTATGTGTCAATGAAACAACTTCTTTCAACCTTGAGTCTCTGACACTTGTCACATCCTTGACTTCTACTGCGATTCTGCAGTTTGCTATGGTGTCAGGTGCTAAGAAGCCCTGGGTAACTGATGTGCTGTCCTACCATCAGGATGTGCAGAAGTATTGATCTTGGAGGTCAGAGAACTGAGTTATAACCACATCCTGGTTCCAGCTAGCTGTGTGATTACAGGTAATTCAATTTCTTCTCTAGTTTATTTCTTTGCTTCAACCATAATGGAGCAAACATTCTGGCAAAGAAATGAAGGAAGACAAAGAACTGTTGGAAAGGTTGGATGAGGTCAGGAGTGAGGAGGAAAGAGAAGCTAAGCCGAAAGATAACAGTGAGTTGCCAATCTCTCCATACCCTCTTTTATTGCTCACCCCATCCAGCCCCCACTGGAAGGAGCTGTTCACCATTTTGCCAATCTTTCTGTTCCCTAAATATGCCTGGTTTTCTCCTTCCTCTGAACTTCTCCCGCTCTGTACCCTCTGCCTGGACCCCACTCCCACCCCTATAACTTTAATTGGTCTTATTCCTAATAAATCTTCAGATCCCTCATAAGAGCTGAGGTTAGATCCCTTGGTATATACCTCCTTTTCTGATTCTCCTCTTATGAAAACACACAACAGCCTTTACTGTGATTATTTATTCAATATTCGACTCTCTAGACCAAACTTCTATGATGGCAAGAGCTATGTCTGTCCAGTTCTTGGTTGTATCCCCAGGGCCGAAGTGCTCAAATATTTATCAAATATTTATTGAAAGACTGGTCTCTGAACAGAGCACATATAATATGATTCTGTTTATATGAAATTCTAAAAAATGCAAATTAACCTATGGTGACAGAAAACAGATGTGTGGCTGTCAGGAAACCAGGGGGGTGGAAGAGAGAATGATTGCAGAGGGGCACCAGGAACCTTCAAGGAGTAACGGATGCATTCATTGTCTTGATTGTGTGAGGACCTCACAGCTGAATACAGGTACCAAAATCATTAAATTGGACACTTTAAACATGTGCCTTTTATTCTCTATCAATCTATAACGATAAGGTGTAAAGATGCATAAACGAAATAAAATGCTGTTACAGGAAAGAAAAAAGTTTGCTTAAGTCACTGAATGTTGCAGACAGCTAAAAAAGAAAAAAGTCAAAGCAAAAAATGGCCCCTAGATTAGGAACTTTTAGGTACGGTGGGATCCCTGCTAAATCAGTAGATGGAAAGCCAGTGGTGGTGAATGGGCTTTACAGTCAGCTATTTTTATGCCTAATCACTCCCACAGGAAAGGGCAGCCTTTCTCCAGCCCTGGTGGCCCCCTACATCAGAGTATTAATCTGATAAGGGCATTCTGCTTATAAGAAATAAAATTACCCTCTGCTAGGTTAGGCAAGAAGAGGAAAATTATTATAAAGGTACAAAAATGTCTGAGAAAACCTGAGGCCAGAAATGTCGCTTCTAGTTATATGAAAAAGCCTGGAACAAAGGTCTGAAATGCTTGTAAGAACCCAGGCCCAGCACTCTTCTAGTCCGTGTTCTTCTCAGCACCTCGACTTCATCTTCTGTCTCTGCAAGTTTGACGTGGGGACTCCTTAGTTGACTCAAAAAACATAAGGTTGCCCCATGGGTCCCAGGTGGCTGCAGCCCACCAGCACAGATGAAGCTGTCATCTCAAATCACGATTCTAAATCACAGCTCTAACATTCTGGAAGAGAGACTGTGATTGGTCCAGCTGAGACATGGGGTCCACCCTGCCTGCTCAGCTTTGGCTGGTGAAGAAAGACACTTGGATGAAACACAAACACTCGAGACTAGCTTCTTGTCTGGGGGAAAAATGGAAGGACATTTTTAGAGAAAGGGAGTAGTGGTTTGAACAGGCATTCTAAAACTCTCCATTAAAAGTTATTGTTGGGATCAACCAGATACCCAGAGTGGGGATGAGAATCTCCCATTCATAGATAACAAATGAGAGCCCAGAATAGCCCATTTATCTTCCTAAAGCCTCACAGTGCAAGGCAGAGTGCAAAGCCCCTGGATTTTTGACTGTAAGCCCCACTACCCTTACTAGAACACCAGATGGTTTTTCTAAAGCAATCCTGTGCTCAAGGAAGATTCACAATCTCACTGGAACTCAAGTGTAAAGGAATGCAAATAGCTTGAGGCATTATCCCAGCATTTTTGAGAGGAGAAAGTGGAGAGGAGGGGAGATGGATTTACTTTTTAGCAGGAACCAAAGCCTTAAGCTGAAGAATACTGTTCTAATGGTGATATTTAAGTCATCCTCTGATGCATATGCATTTTCAAAGGGATATAGTTTATTCTGAAGCCCATGAACTACATTGCACAGATAATGATAAATGCACTCATTTTGAAACTAGCTGTTTCTTCTTTTTACCTCCAAGGTCTTAAAGGAGGTGAAGAGCATATTTGGTAAAGCTGCTATCAGACAGGATTCTCACTCGAGACACTTAGAGCCTGATGAAAATGGAATATATTAGAATTCTACCAAGAAGACAAGTTTTAAAAACACTTTGTACCTGTTTCAGGTGAAGCCTTTGAATCGAAGAAGTACAATTTGTTCAGATGGTTGAGAAATAAATAACCACTTCTCGTGTGCTCACTCAGGTGAACTAAACCTGGATGTTACTTACCCAGATGCCAGTGATACAGGGGCCAGGCAACCAAGAATGGATCCTGGAGTGGAGGCAAAGTGAACAAGCTTCTCTCAACCTGGGCTCCAAGAATCAGAGGTGCCCATTTTGTTATCCACTGGGTCAGGACACACGTCTCTCTCTTTTTTTTACTTTTTGGCCATACTGTGCAGCATGTGGGGTCTTTTTTTTTTTAATTGGCATATAATTGCTTTATAATATTGTGTTAGTTTCTGCTGTACAACAAAATGAATCAGCCGTATGTATACATATATCCCCTCCCTCTTGGGTCTCCCTTGTACCCCCCCATCCCACCCCTATAAGATCATCACAGAACACTGAGCTGAGTTCCCTGTGCTATATAGCAGCTTCCTACTAGCTATCTATTTTATACATGGTAGTGTGTATATGTCAATCCTGCTGCTGCTGCTGCTAAGTCGCTTCAGTCGTGTCCGACTCTTAGCGACCCCATGGGCTGTAGCCTACCAGGCTCCTCCATCCGTGAGATTTTCCAAGCAAGAGTATGGGAGTAGGGTGCCATTGCCTTCTCCGATGTCAATCCTCATCTCCTAATTTGTCCCACACTTCCTCAGGCTTCCCTAGTAGCATGGCTGGTAAAGAATCCATCTGCAATGCAGGAGACCCTGGTTTGATTCCTGGGTCGGGAAATTCCCCTAGAGAAGGGATAGGCTACCCACTCCAGTATTCTTGGGCTTCCCTGGTGGCTCAGATGTTAAAGAATCTGCCTGCAATGCAGGAGACCTGGGTTTGATCCCTGAGTCAGAAAGATCCCCGGAGAAGGAATTGGCAACCCACTCCAGTATTCTTGCCTGGAGAATATCATGGACAGAGGAGTCTGGTGAGCTAGCTACAGTCCATGGGATTGCAAAAAGCTGGACACGACTGAGTGACTAACACTTCCCCTTCCCCAACCCCTGTGTCTACATATCTGTTCTCTATGTCTACATCTCTATTCCTGCCCTGGAAATAGGTTCATCTGTAGTGTTCCCATGTGGGATCTTAGTTCCTGATCGATAAATCAAATCCACACCCCCAGCAGTGGAAGCACAGAGTCATTACCACCAGACCTCCAAGGTAGTCCCCTGTACTTACCTAAGGCATAGTTCAACCCTACAAGCCTGGGGGTAGGAGACTGCATGTGAGATGATGGCTCTTCCTCTCAGAGCTTTAATAATCAAATGGAAAATGTAGGCATGGATGCAAACACAAAGTCCAGAGAAATGTATTCTCTTAAGAGGGGTGGGTGTACTTGAAGACTTCAGATCTTTCAGGCCTCAAATTGAATTCCCTCTTTACACCCACCTAGAATTGTCTTCCTTTATCAGCAGGGGCGCTACTATCCCTTTAGTTGTTCAGATCATGGGAATTATCCTTGAATCTTCCCTCTCCTTCACCTGTCATATCAACTGTAATCACACATTAAATTGAATTCTCCTTTCAAAATATATTTTGTAGCTGCCCACTTATATTCAACCCCTTCCAAGCCATCCTTTCAAGCTGGCACCTTCTTTTATCTGCCAAGAACAGAGGTTTCTTTATATTACTGACTGTATTTACATTTACTCCTTTCAAATCCATTCTGAATTCTACTGCTCAAGTGATCTTAAAAATGAAAATGTGGGAATATTACTCTCTAAGAATATGATTGTAGATTGTTTCAATTGCCTTTAGAATCAAGATCCAAACCCTTTAGCCTGTAAAACCTCCAGTGACTGGCCCTGGTCCACACTTTCCTCCACAGCCTCACCTTCTGCCACTCGCTTCCTATGTCTCCCTCCTCAGCCGTCACATCGTCTTCAGTGTCCTGAGCGGGGCACAGCCTCTCTCACATAAGGACACTTGAAGAAGCTGTATTCATTGGTTACAATATGGCACCACGACATCTGCTGCTCATTTCCTGGATGAATCCAGGTTGAGTTTCCTGATGTTCTGCTCCTGCAGAACACTCACTCCAGCTGTAAATTAATGATCTAACATCCTTTTCCACTAAACTGTTAATCCCAGGAGGACAGAGGTTGTCTGTTTCATTTACTGTTGCATTTAACTTTCAGCATGGTACCTGACACTCAACACAGATTCATTGAATGGAGCCCAGGAGCTCAAATGGAGAGTCAGGAAAGTGAGCATAAGACCTAATTGTAGGGGGCTACAGAAGTCCAGCAAAAGCAAGAAGACCTGTGCCCCCAAAGCCTGCTTCCAAAGCCTCCTCTGGTCTCCTGCAGCTGCCCCTGGTGTGAGACCTCTTCTCTTCCACCCTGTCCCCTGGCACCCCTGGCACCATGAGGGCAAGGAAGGTGCTTTATTCATCTCTGGGTCCTCAGCCACTGGCACAGGGCCAGCCACACCACTACAGAGTGATGCAAATGCCAACCAGCCTATGCTCACTTGTGCTCCGTTGGAAAACAGCATATTCTCATCTCAACACTGCAGCATTTCTCACTCACACAAAGTCCACTGCAAGTGTAGCTGAGCCTCCTAGGCAGAGGCTCTCCACATCATGGTCAGGGACAAGAGACAACTATTCCTGGGTCAACTCATGCTACCAAGTCAATATGGCAGGGGATAAGTAAGACTGACAGATCAAACTCTGCAAATAAATGCTCCCTTCCAGTACCTCCCTGGTGGCTCAGATGGTAAAGCGTCTGCCTACAATGCGGGAGACCCGGGTTTGATCCCTGGGTTGGGAAGAACCCCTGGAGAAGGGAAAGGCTAACCACTTGAGTATTCTGGCCTAGAGAATTCCACGGACTGTAGAGTCCATGAGGTCACAAAGAGTTGGACACAACTGAGCCCTTCACTTTCACTTTTCAGTGACCTATTTCCCTCCTCACGGGCCAAAGCAATTCACATGGCCATGCCTAACACCAAAAAGACAAATTACATATGTATTTTGTATGTGTGTTGTGTGTGTGTGTATGTATACATTGCTGAGCACCAAAGAATTAATGCTTTGCTGGAGAAGACTCTTGAGAATCTCTTGGACTGCAAGGAGATCAAACCAGTCAATCCTAGAGGAAAACAACCCTGAGTATTCATTGGAAGAACCGATGCTGAAGCTGAAGTTCCAATAATTTGGCCACCTGATGCGAAGAGCCAATTCATTAGAAAAGACCCTGATGCTGGGAAAGACTGAAGGCAGGAAGAGAAGGGGAAGACAGAGGACAACATTGTTGGATGGCATCACTGACTCAATGGACATGAGTTTGAGCAAATTCCAGGAGATGGTGATGGACAGGGAAGCCTGGTGTGCTGCAGTCCATGGGTCACAAAGAGTCAGACATGACTGAATGACTGAACAACAACAATATATATATGTGTGTGTGTATGTATATATATATATATATATATATATATATATATATATATATATATATAAATTATACATCCTGAAGTTGGAAGTGGCTACCCACTCCACTATTCTTGCCTGGAGAATCCCATGGACAGAGAAGCCTGAAGGCTACAGTCCATGGGGTTGCAAAGAGTTGGACATGACTGGGTAACTAAACACACATGCACAAATTATATGCATATAAATTATAAGTGCATTTATAAATACATATATGTATATACAATACACATGTATGTATTACATGTGTATGTATATATATGTATATAATTTTCTCCATTTATTTAGAAACAGGTGAAAAGGTATATGCAAAAGTATATACTAACACCTGCTCCAATCCTGAACAAATAAGCATTTCAATTAAAAAAAAAAAAAACAAACGATAGCATGAGTGGTCCTTGCTGTGGAACGGAATGCGAACTCCTGGTAAGGAATGCCATTCTAATTCCAGTGTCCCAGGATCTCCAGTTCTGAATGGTGCCTGGTCACTGCAGGAAATTATAATTCCAGCATTCTGGCCTTGTCCTAACCTCCTCTCCTCTGATGATCCACTGCCTTCCTCACCCACTCACTCTCACGGCCACCACCTAGACCTCAGAAGCTCCTATCATTTCCAATCCACCAAAAGCTTAATTCCCACTCTATTCACACCTTCCAAAATTTCTAAC
Source organism: Capricornis sumatraensis (assembly GCF_032405125.1). NCBI lineage: Eukaryota > Metazoa > Chordata > Mammalia > Artiodactyla > Bovidae > Capricornis > Capricornis sumatraensis. Next base: position 64,411,486 of record NC_091077.1, read on the forward strand.
TCATTTCCTGGACTCCCTGTCTTCAGCAACCTTTGATTCTACCTGATATTCAATACAGTAGTCCCAAAATATTTCTACTGTACTTAGTCCCTTGACCTATGGCCTCACTCACCTCCTTATCCAGCTTAAATTGTATGATTAGTCATTATAATTATTTTCTCTTTACAACCCTTCCTTTCCTTCCCCAGGTTCTGAACTCCCAAATGCATGCCCTTTCATCATATTTGCTTTCCTAAACTACAATCCCAGGCAAATTTAGCTCTTCAGCTACTTAGGGGCAGAACTTGTACAAGAGAAACCACAAAACACACCCCAGACACGATTACTGATCCCTCTTTAAACTCGCAATCACTAAGTAAGTTCTTAAAGCTGCCATCACACTACATTTCCTCTGGCCATTCTCCTTCCCACTCTCCTGGATAATTATTTCATACTGTCTCATTTCTTCTCAAACCCCCAGCACCTTCTCCATCTTACCTCAGAGCTTCTGACTTGCTTCCCATTTGATAAAAATGAAGTGTTCAGAAAAGAACATCGTGGTCCTCTCACCCAGGCAAGGACTTACTCCAGCAAGTCTGCCTCCCTCGCCTGCATCATTCCCTCCTGCCCCCTTTTCTGTCAGATCCATCAGCACACAGACATGTTGCTGTGACTCCCATCTTCCTCTTTGTCAATAGCACCCTTTTTCTCTCATTCTCCTTACAGCAGCATTTCCTGGAAGGTGTACCTAAATTCAGTCTTCAATTTCTCTCCTGTTCTCTGTCCAAACCACACCAGGTTTCCTTTCTCTCAAACGCCTGGCACAACCTTTTCTTGTCAAGGTGAAGAGCAACCTTTGCATTGGTCCACTAGGCAGGTCTCAGTCCTAATCTGACCCTTTCCCACCAGCAGCTGTTGATACAGGAGTTCATTCTGTTCTCCTTGCAAAAACACTTTCTCTACTTGGTTTCCAGGATGTCACACTCACCTGGATTTCTCCCACAGTTGCTTTCTGTCACCTGGTTTTCTCCCACGGTTGCTTTCTGTTGCCTCTTTGGCTGGATCATCTGCATCTCCCTGACATCTGAATGTTGAGATGCTCCAGGGCTCACTCCCCAACTGATCTCATCCCATTGCCTTGCTTTAAATACCATCCCTCTGCAGGAGTATGCTTATCCCCAGCCTAGATTTCTCCCACAAACTCCAGATTCACATAGTTAACTTCCTGCCTGACATCTCCACCTGAATGTTTAATAGGCATTTTAAATTAAACATATGTCTAAAAATGAGCTCATGAAATTCTCCCCATTCCCCCCCAAACATGCTTTATTAATGGCAATTCTCTCCTTCCAGTTGCTCTGGTATAATCCTGGACTCCTCTCTCATTCCCCGCTTCCAGCCGTCTTGCAAATCCTATTTGTTCTACCTTCAAAATATACCTAGAATTCAATTACTTTCCACCAAACCCTCTGCTAACATTCTGATCCAAGCCATTATTAGAGTCTGCGTTGATTATTTCAATAGTTTCCTGACGGATGAGCTTCTGCCCTTGTCCCCCCTTTAGCCTACTTTCAACACACAAGCCCAGCCTATGTCATTCAGGGCTCCCCCTTCCCTCTGGCTTCCCATGTTAATCAAAATAAAAACCCAAGTGCTTGTTTTGACTCACACGGTCATGCATGGGCTGGATCCCATTTCCCCTTTAACCTCATATCTAAATCCTTTCCCGTTCATTCTCTCCACGTCAGTCACATCACCTTCCTTGCTGAACCCAACATTCCAGGTGTTACCCCCAACTCTGAGCCCTTTCATTTTCCTCGTTTTAGATGCTTCCTCCTGGATATCTACATGGCTGGCTTCATCACTTCCTTTGGGTTTTTACTCAAAAGACATCTTCATAATAAGACCTTCCTTGGCCACTCTCTAAAATTTTAACCTCCCCCACCCATACTTTATATGCTCTTACCTGCGGGAGTTCTGATCCTTAAAATGCATCCATATCTAAAATGCTCTAAACTATACATAATTATCTTGTTCACTACCCCCTCTACTATGGTGTAAGTTTCATGAGGGCAGGAATATTCACCTATACTGTTGACTGTTGTTTTCCCAGAGGCTAAAACAGTGTCTGGCACAAATGAGACTGTCAATGTCTGTCTGTCACATGAATAAATCCTTTCCAGGAACATTTTTTATTACTATTACCAGGCAGAATATATACTAGAAAGCACAGGCTGGCCGAGCAGAAAGAATGCTGCCCTAGAAGTCTGAGAGACTAAGAATTTAGTTACTGTTCTCTTGTTAACTTGCTCTGCATCTGTAAGCAAATTGTTTCCACTGTGCAGATTTTTCTGTTCTTATCTGCAAATCAGGTGGAGTGGACTCAACGATTCGCTGTGTTCCACTCAGCTCATGAGACAGAAGAATGCGAAGATCAAACTGAGAGGAAAGTTGTTGGTAGCGTGGATTTAGTGAGAGAATGTATGCTCTCAGAATTTCCAGTCTTTTGGGTCTAAGGTTTAGAGTAGGCATTGTACTAATGTTAAAAATACATTTGAGGTGACTTTTAAGAATCTACTCTGTAACTCAGGGGACGCAGGTTCGGTTCCTGGTCAGTGAACTAGGATCCCACGTGCCATGGGACAACTAAGCCTAAACACCAGAACTACTGAGCCCACACATCACAACTCGAGTCCGAAAGCTCCATCGAAGCTCCCTCATGACACAACAAAGATCCTTCCTACTGCAACTGAGACCCAATATAATCAAATAAATAAATGTTTTTTTTAATTCCTTTGAATTTTAATTCCTGGTTTGTTTCTTCATCCGGGCGTATGCACTGACCAATTTGAAAATCCCAAGCCACCCATCTTGAGCCTTGGATCTTGGGTAGCTCTTTGGGTAGGTAAGCCTTTGATTCTTCACCACACCCTGTGCCTTAATTCAGCAAAGAAGCTGATTGACAGAAGAGTTAAGAATTCAAACTAGGTTCTTGAATTTCCACCACATCACCCCCACCAGGCTGCCTCTTCCACATGGGTGGAGGTGGTGGTTTGCAACATGGACCATGATTCACTTGCCACAGGGCCCATCTCAACAGGGGAAAACAAGTGAATCCCATCTGTTCAACAGAGCATGCTGTCATTTTTGAGTCTTGAACTGATCACCTCAAAGGACCTTGGCAGTTATTATTTCCTCAAAGAAAGAAACCAAGGTTCAGTAAAAACACTGGGGCATGCTTTTCATAAGCATTCCACAAAACTTCACTGATGGCCAGTAATGCAAACTGCTTAGGAGTCTGGGTTTCTCAGTCCCCTCTCACTGCATGACCTTCAACATGAGATATCACTGCTTTGAATCTCTGCTTCTTATGGCAGACTTGATAGTCACTCACAACACCCCTCTCTCTTTTCCTTACACCTTAAATCTGTCAATCACCTTCCTAGTGGTTGAATTTGCATCCTGAATATCTTTCGACTCCACCCATTCTGTTCTCCCTCTCTGGATTAGTGCTTAGTTGCTAAGTCGTGTCCGACTCTTTGCTACCCCATGGACTGGGGCCCACCAGGCTCCTCTGTCCATGGGATTGTCCAGGCAAGAATACAGGAGTGGGTTGCCATTCCCTTCTCCAGGCTTAGTGTCTACTATAAATATGATGATGCTACGTTCTTCTTCAGCTTTCCCTTGCCCTGGGACTGAAGTCCCAGAGTCTAAGTAAAGACTGCAAAGAGTATCGCCTAAGCTCATCAGTCTTTCCTCTGGCCTTTCCTCATCTCTCTGTCTAGAATGTTCTTCCTCCTCACTAGTTCACTGCTGTCCATGCTTCAGGTCTCTGTTTCAGTATTTTTTCTCAGGGAAACCTTCTCTGAGAAGGCTACATTTCCTTGTTGTGCACTCTCATAAAACCTTGTGTTTTACTACTGTAGCAGTTCTCACAAATATAATTAAATATACACTTTCCTGTAATTGATTCTTGATTCACCCTTTAGATGGCAGGGTCTACTAAGCCAGGAATCCATGAATAGCATATTTACAATGGCATACTCAATATAACCAACATCTGGCACACAGTAGGTCTTCAACTTATTTCCTCTCTCTGTTTTTCCTGCTGAATCTTTTTTCTCTTCATTCTTTTTTCTCTTCTTGTTTCCTCTTTTTTTTCTTTGACTTTTATGATGAAAAATTTTAAATACAAATATAGGAAGAATAGTTGAATGAACCTCCACATAACCATCACCTAATTACAAAAGTGATGATCCATGATTGATTTTGCCTCAATAGACCCCCAATACACACCAATACTGGATTATTTTGAAGCAAACCCCAGATATCATTTCATACATATATATTTCAGTATATTTTTATAAAGAGCTATTATTAAAACCACCACCCTGTCTTCATCAAATATAAGATGTCAACAGTATTTTTTTTGTTTTCTTAAAAAAAGTCAGGGCTCAAATACCCATATGATTCTAAACTTCTTTTTCATTATTTATTCAATTCATGATCCAAACAAGGTCCAATTTTTTTTTTTACTGATATGCCTATTGAGTTTTATGTGATTTATAGGTTTTTGTTTTCCTTGAAAAGTATTTGTTGAAGAAACAGGCAATTTGTTCTGAAGAGATTACCACAATCCAAAGTTTTGCTTATTGTGTCTCATGTCTGTTCTCTTAAATCTTTCATTTATCTTCCCCCATTGGACACTTCTTTTAGTAGATAAACATGTTCGGTACTTCCTCACTCAACCCCAATAAAAGCAATACCAATGCATTCATGGTAAAACATACAAGCCATGATCTCATTTCTCAGACTGTAGATACGTGAATGTCGATGACTAGGTACAAAGCAATGCAGAGACAAAATGGCCACAGAAATGTTGATGGCAGTCTCAGTAGGGAAGGGTTTTAGGTGACTTGAACTTTTTTATCCCCGTGTGTTAACATTTGTTACGATTAGTACATATTTATGTAAACTTATAATGTGGCTATTTTTTGAAATGGGGGAAACACAAAAATCCTAACTCTCCCACTTCCTCTCCGTTCCTGCTCTACACTGCTATTTCATAAGTTCACTTTTTTCAATGACTAACAGAAATTCATTGATTTTACATATTTTCATTAACTCAAAAGTATTTCTGAATATTTACTAAATACCAGATGCAGTGATTTGAAGCTCTGGGTTCCCCTACACAACTGTGCTAAAAAGTAAACCTGAACAGGTTAACGCAGTCCTTTAAACGTAGCTCTAGTTGCTCATGGTCAGGTCACGGTAAAGTCCAAATGTTTCATTATAAAACATAAGGGCCTTCCTGGTCTGGCCTCTGCATAACTCACCAGGGCTCACCTTTAGCCACTCCAGCTGGAGTGTTGTGAATACTCCAGTTCCTTGACGACTCACCATGATCTCTCCTGGCTCTAATAGAATTGCTCACGCTTATCCTTCTAGCAGGAAAACTGTCTCCTTTTTTACCAGCTCTAATCCCCATTTCAAATAGCTGGCTCCGATTTATTCTTCAGCCTTTAAAATGCAGTTTACATGTCACATCCTCTGGGAAGTATTCCACAATATGATCTCATCCGGTGCATGCTTTAATCATAGAAATAATGAGTTCCACATTATATGCTATTGGTTTGTAAATATAAACACCAGCCTGTGAGCTCCTGGAGGGCAGGGAACCATGTTCTGGCTCATTTCTTTAGATACTCACACCACATCATGGCATAGTACACACTCAATAAATATATTTGAATGAATAAATGAGACATCCCTTATTCTGCTGAAATTACTTTCATAAGATTCCCCATTGCACTATTTATCACTGAATCCAGTGGCTCTCTCTGACCTCAATTCTCTTCCTTATCCATAGCCTTTAATACTATTGTTCACCTTTTTCTTCTCGGAAATCCTCTCTTCTTTGGCTTCCATGACAACATATTTTTCTTAAACTCTTCTAGTTCCTGGAATCTCTCCTTGATTTCCTTCAACATATCTACTTCTGTAGCCCCTAGAATATTGATAGCTTCCAAGGTTTGGTCTGTTGATTTTGTCTTTCTTCATGCTACATCCCCCCTTGGAAACCTTAGCAGCTCCTACAGCTCTCTACACACTCATCCCTCTTCCAAGTGGATGCTACCCAGGTTCTGAGATTTGCCCTGACTTCTGATCCTGAATCCCTGACATGGCTTCCTCAAGGTCAAATTTCCACAAAGACATACTGCAGGAAACTATGCCCAAGTATCTAAAGAATGGCTCATATTCCTTGGCAACTTCTCCCTCACCTCCCAGCATGCACACACATGCACACATCCACATATACTCACAACCTTCTCTACTTCTTTCTACAGTTCTTTCTTGGTTATCATTCCCATACTTCTACTATACTTGGCTCAAAGCACTAACATATAATTTTTCTCTTTTCTTTTTCTAACTTTACATTCAGTAAACTGAAAATATTTGCTGAATCTATCTTGATAAAGTTGAATATCACACTATCTTTTTTGTATAAAAAATTAATATGAAGCACTTCAACCACATACAATTCAGAAAATATTGCAACAAATGTTTCTGCTGTACCACAGTCAGGGTTTCTCCCCCTACCTCCAAAACATAAAATGTTCTAATTACTGCTGAAGCAACACTCTGCCATCCAATTCCCTTACCCTTCCCTAATATAACTGCCAGCCTGAAGTTGCTTTATATTATTCCTGTACAATGTAATTAAATAAAGGCAAAAGGAAGACATTTATTAAGCTTGAAAAATAAAAAAGCTGTACATGAAAGAAAGTATATTCATAATATCCACTTGGTTCAGAAATGGATGGTGTTTGTATGATCACAGTACAAACATGTATTTGGGGGGATAAGAAGTGATGAGTGGTAGAGAAGTTGTATAAAAGCTAAATTCTCACTTAACACTTCCTTTTTACATCCTCTTCTGTGGCCCTAATTCTGTAACTCACTGAATTAATTCCAATTGCAATGACTTCCTAACTGGCTCCCGCCTAAGTCTCCTGGATATCTCCCTAAAGCAGAGCGTGGTCTATATCATTTCTCCTGCTCAAAAGCCTCCAATGGTTCCCATTAGTCCTGTCCTCAATAATCCATCTTCACTCTATCTTTTCATAGTATCTCCCCCTAAACCAGGCGTTCTCAGTCTCAGCACTACTGACATTTAGGGCCAGTTCATTCTTTGCTGTGGGAGGCCGTTCTGTGCATTACAGAATGTGGAGCGGTATCCTTATCTTCTATCCCTAGGTGCCAGGAAAAACCTTTCCCTGCAAGCACAAGCACCTGTTTGTGCTCAGTTGTGTTTCTTTGTCACCCCATGGACTGCCAGGCTCCTCTCTGTGGGATTTACCAGCAAGAATACAGGAGTAGGTTGCCATTTCCTTCTCCAGAGGATCTTCCACACCCAGGGGTCAAACTTATATCTTCTGCATTGCAGGTGGATTCTTTACCACTGAGCCAACTGGGAAAACCCTTCCCCAAATAGTGACTATCAAAAATGTCTCCAGACATTTTGCCAGATGTTCCCCAGAAAGCAAAACCATCCTGCTGCATGTCCCCAGCTCACTACCCGGTGAACTACTGCTCTAAGCCATAAACCTCAACCACATATTTATCATCCCATATGGGCTTCCCTGATAGCTCAGTTGGTAAAGAATCTGCCTGCAGTGCAAGAGACCCCAGTTCGATTCCTGGTCAGGAAGATTCACTGGAGAAGGGCTAGGCTACCCACTCCAGTATGCTGGCCTAGAGAATTACATGGACTGTATACTTCATGGGATCACAAAGAGTCAGATATGACTGAGCGACTTTCACGTTGCACTTTACGAATCCTAGATTCACGCTATAAGGAACTGTTTGCTGTTCCTTGAATTCCCACCTTATGATCGGTACCAAAGCTGGAACGGAATTCTTGGAGGCTGAGTTTTCTGTTGGCTAAAGGCTGTTTTTTGTGGAGGCAAGAATTAAAGTTCAGAAAAATAAAGCTATTTACTGCAAGTGGAGATGGTACAGCCTGATAAAGAGAAAACAGCTTAAATATTTCCTTCTTAGAAACTCCCTTAGAAGTGGGTGGTGAAACACACTAAGAAACAAGATTGGAGAATGTGAGGTTGTGAGAAGGAAGAGGCTAGGAGGATTTGAGGCACTGATAATAATAGCTAAAACTAGTATATTTACCATGTGTCCGACACTCTGTTACAGTTACTAGTCTCAAAACAAACTCTGATGTCTATATTATCCTCACCACTTTACAGATGAAAAAAACTAAGCCAAAGGAATTAATTAAATGATTTTCCAAGTTCTAGAAGGATTGGTTAGCAGCTCCATCAAGGATGCCCTCAGGTAGCCTTGACTGTCTAGTCCTTCCACTGCCCTCAAGCTATGAGTGAGTGAGTCTTCTCTATAAGGCTCCAAAGATTCCTCTGTGAACCTTTGTTGTCTTCCTGCACTGGCCTTGAACCTTCCTGTCCCCCTCACTGGAATGTTATCTCCCAGGACCAACGGCTTCACAGACATCTTCATGCCTGCCCTAAATTCCTCATTTTATTTTTCCCAAAAAAACAGGATAGAAATAATCTTTCTCATTCTACATATCCAGTACAGTGCTGGCCCAAATAAGATGCCAATAATTCATGGCTAACCATGAACGTGTATTGAAGGTCAGGTGTTTTCTCATTTAATCCTCACACCATCCCTCTGAGATATTATTATCCCCATTTTACACATAAGAATAGGTTAGCTCAGTGAGCTAAAGTAACTTGCCCAAGGTTACACAGAAATAAGCCTTGGAGCTAACCTACAAATCCAAGCTTTCTGAGTCCAGAGCTCATGTTCTAAATATTAGTTGGGCAAATGCATAGTTAATGATCATGTAGGCTAGCTTTTGGCAAGCTTGGCTCTGACATCTACTGTTTCAGGCTGAATTCTGAGCCATCTTCATAGTCCTCAAGAAATAATGCCAGTTATACTGCTCAGTGCCTGGGATCTTCCAGCACTGGGAAACCGAGAGACTACACTTCCCCAGTTGGCTCCTGGAGGCTCTCATTTTTAGCACTTAATCCTGGGCCAAGTCTTTCAACCTCTTGTGGTGATGTCATAGCACCTAGCTATAACTTGACCTTCCCCTGGGAGAGGTGGCTTCAGAGTGTTGAGAGAAGACATCCTTGGGGGGCTGGTACAGGGATGGCAGATCAGGAGGGACTGGTTGGTTTTCAAGGGCACAAAGGAGGTTATTTCCATTGGGGGCACAGAAATCAGGAGCTGGGGGACAACAGGAGGAAGGCATGATCTGTGGCAGAAGGACTCCTTGACACTCTGTGTTTATTCATTTATTTTGTGTGTATAATATTCATAGCTGCTTTTTAATAGCCCCAAGCTAGAAATACTCATATGTCCTGCTGCTGCTGCTAAGTTGCTTCAGTCGCGTCTGACTCTGTGCAACCCCACAGATGGAAGCCCACCAGATTCCCCCTGTCCCTGGGATTCTCCAGGCAAGAACACTGGAGTGGATTGCCATTTCCTTCTCCAGTGAGTGAAAGTGAAAAGTGAAAGTGAATTCGCTCAGTCGTGTCCTACTCTTTGTGACCCCATGGACTGCAGCCTACCAGGCTCCTCCGTCCATGGCATTTTCCAGGCAAGAGTACTGGAGTGGGGTGCCATTGCCTTCTCCGCATTTGTCCTGCAGTAGATGAATAATTAAGCAAATTATGGAGACAGCACCCTCAGATTGAAGACAGGAGGAGAGGAGGATTAAAGAAGACAAGATGGTTGGATGGCATCACTGACTCAATGGACATCAGTTTGAGCAAGCTCCAGGAGACAGTGAAGGACAGGGAAGCCTGGCGTGCTGCCGTTCATGGGGTTGCAAAGAGTTGGATACAACTGAACAACAACAATCCTTGGACTTGCCAGAGTGGTCACTGCCTATGGAGGGCCCTTCTTGATTTAGAGGACATCTACATCCATTGAGACAAGGGGGCTGGAGTGGATGACTTTACACATCCCCATTCTATATAACCATCCCTCAGATTCTTTCCACAAAGAAGCAACCCCTTTACATTGTCCGCTTTCTTGACTCAGGGAAACAGAGAAAGTGGGGGCCTCCCACAGAGTGGCTCCTGACACTTTAATGTGAAAGAGTTTCAGGAGAAAGTAAGTGTGTTCTTGGCCTGCTCTCCCTCCATAGCTTTCCAGCCATGATTTGCAGTGTTCTGTCCACCATCACAGACATAGCCAGAGTCACAGCTCAGCAAGTACAGGGCAGAGAAAGCAAAACCATCACAAAGGTAGATGGTTTCCTGAGCCATGTGGGGAGACTATGGAGGCAAAGGCCTGGTGTCTGACATCTAGGAGAACCTACGCACTGGGCCACAGATCTTAACAGCTTCTGCCTATCAAAGTGCCTGCCCTATCAAATGCTTTCACAGAAACCCAGTGTGTGTGTGTGTGTGTTAAGTCACTAAGTTGTGTCTAATTCTTTCCAACACCCTGGACTGTAGCCTGCCAGCCTGCTTTGTCCATGGGGTTTCCCAGGCAAGAATACTGGAGTGGGTTGCCATTTCCTTCTCCAGGGGATCTTCCTGACCCAGGGATCAAACCAGCATCTCTTGTATCTCCTACACTGCAGGCAGACTCTTTACTGTTGAGCCACCAGGGAAGATCAGCTAGTGATAAATGTGCTGTGTTGTGCTTAGTCACTCAGTCAAGTCTGACTATTTGTGACCTCATGGACTGCAGCACACGAGGCTCTTCTGTCTATGGGGATTCTCCAGGCAAGAATGCTGAAGTGGGTTGCCATGCCTTCCTCCAGGGAATCTTCCCAACCCAGGGATTGAACCCAGGTCTCCCACATTGCAGGAGGATGCCTTACCATCTAAGCCACCAAGGAAAAGTGAAAGTCTGTCAGTCGTGTCCGACTCTTTGCGACCCGACGGACTGTAGCCTGCTAGGCTCCCCTGTCCATGGAATTCTCCAAGCCAGAATACTGGAGTGGGTAGCTGATCCCTTCTCCAGGGGACCTTCCCACCCCAGGGATTGAACTCAGGTCTCCTGCACTGCAGGCAGATTCTTTACCTTCTAAGACACTATGGAAGCCCAAGAACACTGAAGTGTATAGCCTGCTCCTTCCCCAGCAGATCTTCCTGACTCAGGAATCAAACCAGGGCCTCCTGCATTGCTGGCAGATTCTTTACCAGCTTAACCACCAGGGAAGCCCAGCAATAAATACTGCAAATAAATAAATAAAGCAAGGTACAAGAGACAAAAACCCTGGAAGGAGGTAGGCTTCCATTTTAGAACTTTTTCTAAAGTAAAGACTTTAGGAGAGAGGCCTGAATGACACGAGGGAGGAAGCAATGTAGATTTCTGCAGCTGGAGCTTTAGGGCAGAAAGAAGAGCTGGTCTAAAGTCCTGAGTCACGATTGTGTTTATGCAAAGAACAGCCAGAGGGCCAGTGTGACTGGCTTAGCATGAACAAGGGAAGAAAGATTGAACAGTCAGCAGCCAGTGTTTGGATATTCTTCTAAGCATGATGTGAAGTTCCTGGGCTTTTTAGGGCTGCTGCTGCTGCTGCTAAGTTGCTTCAGTCGTGTCTGACTCTTCGCACCCGCATGGACCAGGCTCCTCCACCCATGGGATTTTCCAGGCAAGGGTACTGGAGTGGGTTGCCATTGCCGTCTCAGTTTTTAGAGCTAGAGACCGCTAAAAGTTTCATTTGAGCTGTTATACAAAGAACTGATTCTGATGCCATGGTTGGGGCAGGGGATGGGGGAAGTAAAGAACGAGGGAAAACAAAAGTTGAAGACTGCCATGGGTCAGACGAGAGATGAGGGGGGATGAATGATCTGGGGTGGAAAGGTGGTTGAAAGTGGTTGGTTTCTGGCTGTATTTTAAAAGTAAAGCTCACAGAACTCAGTAATGGATCGGCTATGGAGTGCTCAGCTTGATGACGGGATAAATGAAGGGATCACTGAGGGAGCTGGGAGGAACGAGAGGAGGAGCAGGCTGGAGTGGAGGTGGGGGTAGTTCAAATCAGAAGTGTGTATGTTCCTGATGGACAAATGTTTTGAGAAAGTGGGGAAGTGACACAGCCTTTAAGAAGAAATTGGCAAACCGAACTACAGGAGAAGATTCCAGAAGTAGACTGGAACCACGTGGAAGGCTCCAGAGCCAGGAGGAACCTGGACTCCAACCTCCAGGAATCCCATTTGACCCGTCCCTACAATCATGGCAATGATTCATTAATCCTCTCGCCAGCTCCATGGAACAGCTCCTCTTACTGTCCCCATTTCACAGACAAGACGCTGAGACAAAAAGTTGAGATGGCCCATCCAAACTCATACATCCGATGAGGATGCTCTGAGGGCGTGGCTCTCTGGCCTGTGGACAGAGCCCCTGGGGAAGGCCACGGAAAGCTCTGCGCTTTGGACACCTGCCCCTGTGAGCAGCGCCCAGGTGGCCTTTCTGGAACTAAGACTGGTTTGGAGGAGTAACTAGTGCCTCCAATCTCCACAGTAACGATGGCTCTGTGTAGGAGCTTCCCCCTGGAGCAGACCTTCTTTATTTTTAAGGCATTGATCCTGCCCCAGGGTGTTTTCCAGAACTTGCACTACTCCCTAATTACCTAGTAATGCTGAGGGCTTATGAAAATGCTGTCATTTGTAGGAGAAGGGGAGGGAAGAATGAAAGAAGAGGGGGTGAAAAAGACAGAAAATGCTGTTAAACCTGGCAGAGCTCCAGGGTGGGTAATTACATTCTTCGGGGTGGTACTCCTGCCACACACAGCCTGTGGAGTATTTTGGGAGCCTTCTGCAGGAATTGTGCTAATAACATGGAAAAATATTATCATTATTAGATTTTTTCTATGTCTTTTAAAATGGGGCCTTTTGAAAGCCACAGAGGCACCCTCTCTCTGATTGCATTTTTCCCAATTTGTTAGCTGTCAGCGATCTATTCTCAGATCATAAATTTGATGGCTTCTCCCACCCTTGAATTGTTTTACACTAGATGCCCAAAACATTCAAGCCAGAAGAGACCTTCGCACACCCCCCCTCCATGTTTTACAGATGGAGACGTGAGTCCAGGGAGGGCAAGAGCCAGGCTGATGCCACCCCAGGAAACAGGAGGTAGAGAGCACGGGTCTCCCCAGGCCTCCTCCCTCATCTTTTCCTTCCTCCATGAGTCTCTGATGTCAAATGCATCAAATGCGGTATGTCAAAGTCAAAACAATAGGCAGCCATCAAGTGAGGGACCCTTGCCATTTTATAGATGAGCAAACAGAGGCCCAGAGAGGAGATGAACTTGTTCCCCAAGTTGATACTGGAGCTGGTGGCTGCCTTCCACTGAACTAGAACTGGCACTTGGTAGCCTGTGGGCCAGATCAAGCCCAGAGACACTTCCCTCTATTCTTTGTTTTTCCTGCCCAATGCAATTAAGTTATACTTTCAGTTCAATTATACTTTATATAGCATATTAAAATGCAGAGACATTATTTTGCCAACAAAGGTCCACCTAGTCAAGGCTATGGTTTTTCCAGTAGTCATGTATGGATGTGAGAGTTGGACTGTGAAGAAAGCTGAGCGCCGAAGAACTGATGCTTTTGAACTGTGGTGTTGGAGAAGACTCTTGAGAGTCCCTTGGACTGCAAGGAGATCCAACCAGTCCATTCTGAAGGAGATCAGCCCTGGGATTTCTTTGGAAGAAATGATGCTAAAGCTGAAACTCCAGTACTTTGGCCACCTCATGCAAAGAGTTGACTCATTGGAAAAGACTGATGCTGGGAGGGATTGGGGGCAGGAGAAGAAGGGGATGACAGAGGATGAGATGGCTGGATGGCATCACCGACTCGATGGACATGAGTTTGAGAGAACTCTGGGAGTTGGTGATGGACAGGGATGCCTGGAGTGCTGCGATTCATAGGGTCACAAAGAGTCGGACACGACCAAGCGACTGAACTGAACTGAATATTGTTAAAAAGCAAACAAAAACAAAAAAGCAAATTTAGGGTTGCCAGGGGAAGGGATAATTAGGGAATTTGGGAAGGTCATGTACGCACTGCTATACTCAAAATAAATAACCAACAAGGACCTACTGTATAGCACATGGAACTCTACTCAATGTTATATGCCAGCCTGGATGGGAGCAGGGTCTGGGGGAGAATGGATACATGTATATGTATGGCTGAGTCCTTCTCTTTTCACCTGAAACTACCACAATACTGTTAATCAGTTATATTCCAATATGAAAGAAAAAGTTTAAAGTTTGTGAAAAAAAAGAATTATCAACAAAACCTACTAAAAAAATGAAACAAACAAACAACAACAACAAAGAATAACCCCCACAAAATCCATATTTCTGCTCCGTCTTAAAAATGAAAATTGGATCTGTCCACACCAGGCCTACACTTCCTTATGGCAACCGTCAGCTGCCTTCAAGCCCTGCAACCACCTTTGGACACAGCCTAGGCCCTATTTTCTCTGCTCTCACTGCCTTCTCCCCAACTCGGAGGCTCACTTTATTCATCTCCCTGCTTGGCCCAAAGAGGCATTTGAATGTGAAATCCCTGCCCAACTCGATTCTCTTTGCTTTGTGGTATAAGGCCAAAGCCAAATAAATAAATCTGAGGCTATTTTGGCCACATGGTGGTGGAACTTACAATATGCCACAGAAATGAACCAGGATAGGTCAGAACTGACTTGGGGGTGGTGGCCGTGCTGTCTCTGGGGCACCATTTGAGCAGCATTAGGAGAGCTTTTCCACGGGCCTGTCAGCTGGAACCCCTCCATGAGATACTTGTCCATTTGGACTTTTCGGGACACCCACCTTCAGGGATCCCATTTTAAAATGTGAAAAGCCTTGAAAGATGATGAATGCAGTTTTCCTTCGATGTAATATAACAGAGGGGGAGACTAGAATGGGGTGCTGGTGTCTAGCACTTGGTGTGCTAGTTGTTACGTGCCCTTAAGAAAGGCGTTTCAATCTCAGCACTACTGATGCTTTGGACCAGGTACTTCTTTGTGGTGGGGGCTGTCCTGTGTATCATAAGATGGTCAGCAGCATCCTTGGCCTCTACCACCAGATGTCAGTCACACCTCCCCAGCTGTGAAAATCAAAAACATCTCTGCTGCTGCTGCTAAGTCACTTCAGTCATGTCTGACTCTGTGTGACACCATAGATGGCAGCCCACCAGGCTCCCTCGTCCCTGGGATTCTCCAGGCAAGAACACTGGAGTGGGTTGCCATTTCCTTCTCCAATGCATGAAAGCGAAAAGTGAAAGTGAAGTCACTCAGTCGTGTCCGACTCTTAGCAACCCCATGGACTGCAGCCCACCAGACTCCTTCGTCCATGGGATTTTCTAGGCAAGAGTATTGCGGTGGGTTGCCATTGCCTTCTCCAAATATCTCTAGACATTACCAAATATTCCCGGGGCAGGGAATGTGAAATCACTGTCCACTGATAACTATTGTCTTAAGCTAACCATCTAGCCACCTGAGCCTTACTTAATCTGTAAAATAGGTTCTAATTCCTGTCCTTGTGGAGTTGTTGGGAGGATGAAGTGAGATGAAGGATATACAAATGCTGTGTCAATCACAGCTTATCATGTATCTATAGGGTTGGGTTGCCATCAATCATGAGAGATTATGAACAGTCAAGTCTTCCAGACTGATATCAGGGATGGCAAATAGGATTGGGAGCTACAGAAGAACAGTAAAAAACAACTAATGAAGGATAACATCAGAACATGCCGCTCAGGGATGTATGATATGTAGTCCTGACCTCTGAGGCTGAGATATAAGAAAGGCACCTCCCACCAGCCAGCCGTCAGTGTCTTCCTCCTCACATTCATTCCCGGCCCTGTAACTATCATACTAATGAAAAACATCCCACAGCTCTCCATGGCTGCCAGGAATGCAGTGGCTTCCGAATCCTGACCCTGCCCTCTCTGGTCTCACATTTCCCAACCCCGTCTTTCCAGTCTGTACCACTGGCTGCAGGCTCATGGAGCATACGGCATCCTCACCTGCCTTCTGCCCCTGCACGTGCTTTTCCCTTGGTTTCAGTCTTCCCTCAGCCCTCACTGTCTGCCTGTCACCTCCTTACCAGCTCAGCATTTCTGAAGCCCTGTCGGCTCCCCACAGACAGACATATTGGTCACTTCCTCCCTTGCTCCCCAGTGTGGAGTTTACATCTCTATTAGAGCACGTTCATGGCTGCCTTGGATGACAGTTGGCTGGGTTCCTCTGTATTCCTCTTCCACCAGATTCACCTGCCTTGAAGCAGAGACTGTGTCTGATTCCTTTCCATAACCCCTTCACCTGATTCCCTATTGGAACAGAGAAAGTTTTCCATCAGTGTTTGAGTTAGAAACAGGATAGAGTTGACCCTAAATGTAATTTGACCTAGATGCCCAAGCTTGAGATATGTAAGCTCCAGGTTTATTTGATGACTGAATAATTACATATTTAATAGGCCAAGGAGAGCTGCTTGACCATATTTGAGCAGGGCCATGACACAGTTAGAGCTATATTTCAGGAAAATCCATTTGACTGTATGATTTATAATGGTCATTGAAAATGCATCATTTTGACTCCTTTAAGTCCCTCTGCCCCAAAGTAAGCAAAACAAGTCTTACCCATTACAGGTAGGCGTTGAGGTTTTGCTAATTAAACCTTGCAAAGGGGTTTGAGATCTTGCTCTGAAAGGTGACAGAAGTGTGAAGCTTTCAGTGACAGCCTAATTATTATTATTACCAGACACAAAGCTCAGAAAAACTTAAAAGATCCCCAGATACCATTCAAAACAGTAAGAGACAAAAAATGCAACTGGAGAAATTTTAAGATGGAATCCTCGCATCATGGACTCTTCCTGTTGTCAGAAACCTTAGAGGATTCCTGATCTATTCTCACACCTTCCCAAGCTGATAATGACACTACTTCTATGCCCCTGCCCAGTTCTTCCTGCTCTTGGAGTCTGAGGGTAAACAGCTTGGGCCTGATGGTAGTGGTTCTTGTGTTCAAATCCCAATCTTTTCCCTGTTAACAGTGAAACAGGGGTACATGATTAGGCCTCAGTTTCTTTACCTATAAAATGGGGGTTTGATTACCGCCACAGCATAACGCACGCCACACTGCTTAGTATGGTACCTTCCTGTTGTTTAGTTGTTAAGTTGTGTCCGACTCTTTTGTGACCCCACAGACTGTAGCATTCCAGGCTCCTCTGTCCATGGGTTTCTCCAGGCAAGAACACTGGAGTGGGTTGCCATGTGTCCTCCTCTGGGGGATCTTCCTGACTCAGGAATCAAACCCACATCTCTTATGTCTCCTGCATGGAAGTGGGGCTCTTTACCACTGAGCCACCGGGGAAGCCCAGTGTGGTACCTGGCCCATGGGAAAGAATAAATATTAGCTATAAAATCACTTGAGCTAATTTATATATGTGAAAGTACAGAGGAAATCATAAACCATCCAACCTGTAAGTTGTTCCTAGTTTAGGGGCTCCATGGAACAGTCAGATATTTCTTGCAAATCCCAGCCCTTGTAGCTGTCCTGTGTGTGTATGTGATTATGTAATCTTGGTGAGGGAAGAGAGGAGTTTTTTGATAAAATGGCCTAGTCAAGTGGCAAAGCAAAACCAGGTTCAAAGCCTATTATTCTCTCCTGTTCTAACCGTGGAAAAAATGTGGTTTCCTTTTCATGGATTTTCAACTGTTGGGTGGGGGTTCTGACCAGGACAGTGGGCAAATTGCCCAGAACATTCAAGCTCATAGGTCGAAGTGTATGCTGGTGCTGAAGGTCCAGATTCCATCTTAACAAATCTATGTCTTTATGATTTAATCCCTGGAGCCTTGTTTGTTTTTCATGGACACTTCCCAGGGCTGGTTTAAGAAGAGAGTGAGGTAACCCTGTGAAGTTGCTTCAGAAACTGTAAAGTGCTTTGTGACTGCTCAGATGACTGCTATGCAACCCACAGGACGGCCCTGAACACAGCTGTCTTCTTCAGGGACTGTTTCGGCAGAAGCCCCTGTTCAGCAGGGTCTAGGGAGTTCCAGTTTACTCTAGACATGACCAACATCCAGAGATCATTGAAAGAAGCCTGGCTCCTCTCACTAGAATCCCTGCAAAATGACTCATGTAATTGCTCTGTGTAAGTATCCTTAGCCTTTATTGTACACCCACAAGATTAGGATGCTGTAGACTCCTGTGGAATGCAGAGGAAGGGGGAAGGGGGCTCATTTAAAATGCAGAGGATTGAGGAGACCACCAATCCCACTTGTAAAGGCAGCAGGGACCACTGAGTGTCCAAGTCAAGACACCTGCCGATCATTCCAGACCCTCATGTCTGCCTCTCTAGCTTTCCTCCCAGCGTGGGGGTGGGGGTGGGGGTGGGGGAGCCTCTTTCCTTTAAAGTTCCTAGCAGGGCTTTCTAGGGTCTTTCCCTCAGGAATTAGTTGTAGGAATAATTGGGCCAGTGGAGTGCAGGAGATATATCCAGCACAGCTCTCGCACTCCTAGAAAAGTGACCTAGATCAAGCAGCAAGCAGCGGGCGGATGCAGGACTACTGTGGGGACCCCCTGCCACCTACTGACTTACAGCTGAACCCACATTCCCAGTCGCTTCTGCTGGCTGAGGGGCTGGGGGAGGGGGTGCTGAGGAAGGCGGGGGAGGGTGAAGGGGACTGGTAGGGCTGTCCCTTTCGGGAGCAAGCTCCAGGTATCACACCCCCTCACCCACCCACCCACCCATCAGCACACCCAACCAGGAGGCTAAGGTGAGGATGGGGAGGCAGGGGGCCATGGGGAGAGGAGGTCAGCTGCGGATCCTGGGAGCTGGCTTACTGGTGGGTATTAGCATAGCGCTGGCTGCCAGTGTGAAAGTGAGGGGGAGAGCGAGGGAGCAAGGGAGGGAGCGAGAGGCAGGCGGCGAGGAGAGAGCAGAGCAGAGCAGAGGGGGAGCTGCGCTCAGCTCGCAGGAGGACAGGCTTCTCTTTTCCGTGCTCAGTTAATCTGGCTGTCAGTTGGTGTTAACGCTGCAGTTTAAGCGCTCGCTTGGATTCCAAGGGAAACAGACAAACCTCGCAGAAGGCAGGCAGGAAGCAAGCGAGGACGGAAGGAGCGGCAGGAGGAAAAGAATCGGCAGAAGAGAGAGAGGAATAAAGGGACGGGGGGAACACCAAATCTATGACTGGACCTGGGCTTCTTTTTCGCCAATGCAAAAAGGAATATGCAGCACATTCTTGCCTTCTTCTGCACCGGTTTCCTGGGCGCGGTAGTAGGTGCCAATTTCCCCAACAATATCCAGATCGGTGAGTGAGGGGGGCAGCCTGGGGTGGGACTTCATGGGTCTGGCCAGTTCTTTGAGGGGGAGGGGGTTTGTGTCCTCCCCCACCCCCACTATGGGCTGTTGTGCTGGGCTATCTTACCCCAAGCTGTCCAGCAGAGATGTGAAGGCTTGGGCGATGGTGTGGGGAGGGGGCTTCTCTGGATGGGATATGGGGCAGAGAAGCAAAGTGTGCTCTGTCTCTGTCTCTCTCTCTCACACACACAGACACATACACACACACAGGTCCTCACACACCACTCACACTCTAGGCATAAGCATGTGAAATGGAGGAACCACTGCTTTGGAGAAAAAAAAAAAATCAGGCTCTAACAAGGAAAGAGGTGGTAGGTGTTTAAAGAGTTAACTCCATGGCTTGGTAGATGGTGCCTCATTTCATTTATTTATATACATATGAGTGGTGTGTGTATTTATGTGTATGATTATGTATTAAATATACACATTTATATTTGAGAGAGGCAGTGATTTTTCCTCTGGGGGAGGGGAAAGAGACCCTCTAAAAGAAGGAGTGAAGGATGCTGGGTTCATTGCATCCACTAAAATAATCCTAAAAAGCCACCCCCAACCCCAGGCGAAGGGGGCTCTCTCTCCCACTCTGGACTCTCCTAGCTGCCTCTGTCTGCTGTTTGCCATGCTGGGCTGGGGGTTCCCGCTCCTCCGATTCTGGAACTTCCTAGCCTGTTTTCCTCCCCCTACTCCCTCAATCGCCCACTCCTCTTGGATTTTCTGTCCACGAGATGGTCTGCCTTTTACACACACACACACACACACACACACACGTCCCCCTCCCCTCCTCTTAGCTTCCCCATCACTGAGCTCCAGCCTCACAACTTGGAGGCAGGTTTCAACGTGATGCCGCATGCTTTTCTTGTTCCCCACTTCCCCTTCCTTGTTGTCATGCTTCTCAAAGAGGACCCCCACCCTCCCTGAATTTATGGGACAGCGGATAGATACTGCTTCTCCCAGTAATAACGGGTGAAAGACAAACAAACAGGAGCAGTAACACCAATAATGACGCGCGTCCACAAGGGCTCGGGAATTCAGTATGACCAGCATCTCAGGGCTGTTTGTGTCCCGGAATCCAGCAAACTGCTTTGCTTGAAGGCATCTTGCTGGGTCTGGGTGGTTTACTCTCTCCAGATAGAGGCAGGGCTCCACTAGGGACAGTTCCTGTTCCTAGGAGTTTGTGTTCTTTGTGAGCATGTGTGTTTGTGGGGCCATGTGTTGAAGGTGGTCTTTTGTTGGGCACACATTTGCTACTGTACTCTTTTGGCCTCTCCAGCGGGCTGGCTCTGAGGGTAGCTCCAATAGCCACAGAGCAACTTGCTTTGTTTTCTGACACCTGTTAAGCTATATCCTGAAGTGTGTCTGTGTATGTGTATTAGTGCCTTAGACGCAAAACAAAACTTCCTGCCTCCGGAGACACTTCTCTTGCAGCCCAGCCTATAGCCACCTACCTCCCCACCCCCACTCACTCTCCTTCATTCATTGCAGGGGAGGAGGGAGACTGGGAAGTGTTTGGGGTGTGGTCATCTTGCGGGGTGGGGGGGGGGTGGAGCATCGGAATCAAAAAGGAGTGTTTTGTTTTTACTCTTTAAAATGGAGGCATATGACCATGGGTAAATCATTTGCTCTTACGAGTGGCATTCTTTATGCTGGTACTTATGTCTTACCCATACTTTGCTGATTGGAAATACTTGTCTTCAGATATGTGTACTTGCTTTCTCCAAGTGCATCTGTGTATATTGCCATGGATGTATAAATGCACGAGATGTTTTGTGTACATATCTGTGGTATGCTTATTTATGTATCTCTGCAGATTTTTTGTGATATTTAGCCCAAATTTGATTTCAAATGGTTGAACCATTGTTTTTATTTTCACATAAAAGGTTGAACTGTTAAGTTATGGAACACACACTGAAAATATACTGTCACCAGACAGTACTTCATTCTACTTGCACTATCTATAACAAAAGCCTTACAGTTTATTTACTGGTTGTTAAAAACAAACACACATCTACTGTATAGGAAGTTACAAATGCATCATATTGGGATTGGGATTTCTGAGGAATCTCAGATTAACTTCTATGTAAACACTCACTATAGTTCAGTCTCTGGAAACTGCTGATTTCAGTTCATAGAAACACATTTTAATTTATTTACATGTCGACAGTAAATACGAAGGTAAGGTGTGTACTCATGTTGCTTGGAACAGGAGCCCCACCAGGCACCTCTGGTTCTGCTTTTTGCTAGAATAGAATGCTAGCATCCTCTGGACATTCCTGAGCCCCCACATCTTCCAAGTCCAAGGTGTTACCATGCAAATACACACAATGGCAACCCCTTATGTAACAAGTCACTCCTGGGATCATGAGTGATGAAAGAACCAGCGAACACTCTGTGCAGATAATCAAGAGTTTTTCAGAGGAAATGAATAAACTGTAGAGGGCTGGCAGACAGGTCTTGCCAGGTCAAAGACTACAAGGGTCAAAGTCAAAGAAAGGGTTACAGCGCAAGAGAAGCTCACAGGACCCCAGGGCTAGAGTTCACTCTGTAACACGCATTAATACTACTGCCTGTATGGCTCTCTAATGAGAACTGGGTCTGATACAGGAAAAACTAGACACGGCTAGGGTTTATGTGCGCACAAGAGCATAGGCTGCTTAAGCGGTTTGCTTGAGCGAGAGGGAGAAGAGAAACTCCACAATTCTGTTTTCTCTGACCTGAACTGAGTTGAGGGGTGAACAATCAAATCTTTGGGCAGAATGACAGACAATTAGAGGCTTCATCAATAAAAGCTCACCTGTAGAAGTTGAAGTCCCAGGATCCAGTTGAGTCCAAGTGAATTCTGATCCCCAGAATCAGGCAACAACTAGTGACTCTGACCTGGGGAGAAGAAATGGGCCCATCTGGGGTGGGCTGTTGAGGAATCAAACTTATCTCTAGCCCAGATACCATGTTGCATTTTCTTTCTTTGCAGGGGGATTATTTCCAAACCAGCAGTCACAGGAACATGCTGCTTTTAGATTTGCTTTGTCACAACTCACAGAGCCCCCAAAGTTGCTCCCCCAGATTGATATTGTGAACATCAGCGACAGCTTTGAGATGACCTACAGATGTAAGTAAATGCTTCTATTTCTGAGAATTCTTTCTGCGATCGACCATTAAAGGGAGGTGGTGTCGCCAAAACGTTGAGTTGTCATCCCTTGTCTTAAGAGAAAGCACTCCAAGAAAACTGTCCAGGGCCTTGTGAGTGATTCTGTTCATTGATATTTGAGATCCTGCAGTGCTTCATGGAATAGGTTTGCATTCTCGCTGTCTGCTAACTCTGAATGCCAGCCTGATGGATACTGGGGTTGACTGCATCTCCCCTAAACTCGCAGAGGTTTTCTGGTTTACTTGAGAGTTTCATACATAGGAGACTTCTGAGAGGCGTAGAATGAAAAGTTTTGACTTGGAGAATGTGGTTTACAATACTTACGTCCTTCCTGTGCACAGTTAAAAGAAAAGGCCGCTAGATAAGAAAGGATACCTGAGGTGTCTATTTAGTTTTCCATTTTTAGAAAGGACCGATAATTATTTTAAAATCTGAAGCCTACATTATTTCCAAAGTGTTTTGAAGTGACTGATGGCTTACATAGTTTTGGGGTGGCATTTGAGCACAAAAAAGAACAGAGGTGACCTCAAGAAGGAGAAAGTGACAGTGAAGTCGTTCAGTCCTGTCTGACTCTTGGTGACCCTGTGGACTGTAGCCTACCAGACTCTTCTGTCCATGGGATCTCCAGGCAAGAATACTGGAGTGGGTTGCCATTTCCTTCTCCAGGGGATCTTCCCCACCCTGGCATTGAACCCAGGTCTCCTGCATTGCAAGCAGATGCTTTACCCTCTGAGCCACCAGGGAAGCCCAAGTAGGAGAAAGGAGAGACGAATTTCAGCCATCTGAACTGAATGTATTACAAAATGCGGGCAACAAACACCATTCTGAGTTTTTCTTGACTACCGGGTGAAAAGGAAACCTGTATGGTGGCATGACTGCCATTTTAAGACAGCTGAAAGCACAAAATTTAATCAGTAGCGACATTTTCCCTCCAGGGATTAAGCTCACATGGGAATTGATGGCATAGAAGTATAAACTGAATGGGCAAGAACAACTTGAAACTGGATTAAATTGGCACTGTAGGCTCTGGGTGCCACTGTGGCCTCGGTTGCTTCTGCTGAGCTGTGGATGGCAGAAGGCATGTACCATATTCCCTCCGTCTCTTTGCCATGGTTCCCCTCTTGACAAGCTCTCAGTAATTTGAACTGAACATGCCTTGAAGGCTCAAACAGAGAATTCAGCATTCTCCCTATTCCTAAGAATACTCAAAAGATAATGTATATGCAGATTTCAAGAATTTTAATTATTAATCCAACAACTGGAATTATTATTATAATTACTTTAATTACCCAGCCATAAAGAAGAATGAAAGAATGCCATTGGCAGCAACATGGAAGGACCTAGAGATTATCACATTAAGTGAAGTCAGAGGAAGACAATCATATGATATCACCTATATGTGGAATCTAAATAAATTATATAAATGAACTTATTTAGAAAACAGAAATAGACCTACAGACATGGAAAACAAACTTATGGTTACCAAAGGGGAAAGTGGGGGTTGGGGGGTATATTAGGAGTTTGGGATTAACAGATACACAAGACCATACATAAAATGGATAAGCAACCAGGATCTACTGTATAGCCCAGGGAACTATATTCAGTGTCTCGTATTAACCTATAATGGGAAAGAATCTGGAAAAGTATATATATACAGCTTCCCATATACAGCTTTCCTGGTGGCTCAGTGGTAAAGAAGCTGCCTGCTAATGCAGGAGACACAGGAGACGCTGGGAAGATCCCATGGACAGAGGAGCCTGGTGGGCTACAGTCCATGGGGTTGCAAAGAGTCAGACCTGACTAAGTAACTGATCACACATACACATGAAGTGTATATATATATATGTGTGTGTGTATGTGTATATATATGAATCACTTTGCTGTACACCTGAAGCATTGTAAAGCAACAATACTTCAATCAAAAAAATTATCATTATTTCAGATCCCATTTACTGAGGACTTATGGTGTGCCAACAACTATTTTATGGACAATTATAATAACCTTCATTACATTTATTGAGCATCTACTATGGCCCAGTAATGCACTAGTCACTTTTCATGTGTTGGTTTATTTAAGTTATTTTATTTAATCCTCACAGGATCCCTACAGTGCTCTATGTTATTAATATCTTCCTTTTAGAGAAGTTGAAACTAAGGCTGCAACAGGTTATACAACTTGCTCAGGGTCACCTAAAAAGTAAATGGTGGCCTTGTGAGCCCCAGGTCCTTGTTCCTGGGCACTGTGATAGATACACAGATCCCATGGTAACTAGATCAATTTTACTGAGATTACCCAAGAAACAAAAGGGAGCATTCAGACTCTTTACAAGCAGTGACCTGATAAAGCCCCTAAGGAGGAAACTTTAAAAAGCTTCAAATTGTAGCTACGGTTTTGCATAGGAGTGACCTACTGAACAAATAAAACAGCAATTCTACATTTTGGTAATGCTGAAGTTAAAAATCTTGTCAGCTGTGTTACTCATTATCCTTGAAAAAGAGCTGAAGTTTAATTGGTGAATTGTAGTTCTGTGAAACCATCTCCCTGGAAAGCAAAAATAATATTGAGTAGGTATTTGGTTATTAGACAACCTTCATTTCTTTCAATATGGATTAAAGGAGAATCTTTAAGGGGAAGACTTAGGTGTGGCCATCAGTGTCTCTAGGAACCGCCAGAGACCATGCATGCCTTTCTCATGTATGTGCCTATGCTTATCTGTTCCCTGGACAGAGGCTCCATAGCTTTCGTCATTCTCTCCAAGGGGTCCATTTCTCTAGAAGGACTACAAGCTTAGGGAATCTGGAAGAAGCAACGGCTGGCATGTGTATTCACTCACACTGCTGAGAACTGTCTCCAGCAGAGCTTGGTGGAAAGAGATGTTAACTGGTATTCTATTGTCAAGATGTTGACCGACAGGACAAGATAATAAATGGAGGAATGTTCTAAGGCAAAAAGTGATGCTTCTATACTGTTATCTTAACTACCTAAGACGATCTCTAATAGGGTTGCTGTCCATTTACTGAGAGGATTGAAATGTGATCAGGGTGTTATCCACTGTGGTTAGTGAACCTGAATAGAGTAGATCTGGGTTCTTCAACTTGATTCCTGCCAAATACCAGAGCATAGGTTTCTATGAATTTGGTCATTCTTTAAATGTTATGAACGGATACGGTTATTGGAAAAACAGAGACGATAAAAGATTTTTGTTCTCGGTGGTTTGCAGTTCAGTGGGGACACTGCTCAGGGGATTGCCTGAGAAACAGTAATGCTATTTTGTTCTTAGACCTTTAGTTTCTTCTCTTTAGTTACGGGAACTGAGAGAGTACTAGGCAACTGGGGTGGTCTTGGTGACATTGTAATTCCCAGCCTGCCTGGAAGATTCTCTGTTAATTATCATATGAGATTAGGAAACCCTCTGGGGCTGTGCTCACTGTGGTTCACTAGTCTAGGAAAACTGACTTATATCCCAGTTTGGATTGAGTGAAAAATATTGAAAGGAGCAGAGAGGTTTTAGGTACAATGCCTTAACTAATAATTTATTGAAAACAGGAAAAAAAAAACACCATGATATTCGGGTTTAATTTCATGTGCTTTTTGATATCTGGACTAGTAGTTAACCTTAAAGTAACTATCCCAGTCTTACCTGCAGAAAATAACCAAATCTTTATTTTTTCACCGTTTTTCCGGTCATTTGATTGTTTTCCTATACGTTTTGCTATTCATGATCCCTCCACCAGAGGGTGGAGAAGGGAAAGGAGAGGAAGCGTAACAGGAACTATTCCTGCTAGGTGTATTAGCAACAGGAGCCTGCTTAAATAGGCAGAATGGTGCTTAGAGTAGGGGGTGCAGGAGAAAATATAGCTAATACCTCCAGCCAAGAAGAGAGTTCTACGTCTTCTTTGCATCCCATCTTTCCTGCTCTCCTTCTCTGCCATCATTAAGGGGTAAAGTCACTGAATTGGCAACCCAAATGCTTTAGGATCTCCTCTGAGTAGTCTGTTGGACCTCCCAGGTGGTACCTGGTGAGCTACAATCCACAGGGTCACAAAGAGTTGAACACAACTGAAGCAGCTTAGCATGCACGCACACTGAGTACTCTTCCAGTCTCACAAGGGCAGGAGTTGAGGAGTCTGTCCATAGAGATGGTAGTTATGGACCAGCTATTCAGCCTATATTAGTGTCTTTATAACTATAAATAAAGGGGCAAATGAAATACTAGCTGGGGTTTCCATTAGATTTCGGAGGAGCATTGTTGCAATGATTTTTAATATTTATGTATTTATTTGGCTGCACCGGTCTTAGTCACAGCATGCAGGATCTTTAGTTGCGGTATTCAAACTCTTCATTGCTGAATGTGGGATCCAGTTCCCTGACCAGGGATCGAACCCAGGCCCCCTGCACTGGGAGCACAAAGTCTTAGCCACTGGACCACCAAGGAAGTTCTGAGCACTGTTGCAACTGAAGTCTTAATTTTCATTTATCCATCCATTTACTTGTTCAGCAAATACACTGAATTTACACTGTATGCTCAGCTCTGTGTCAGGTGGTAGGAACACCATGACCAACAAAGAAGACACAGTCTCTTTTCCTGTGGGGGGAGACAGTTACAGATTAGCTGAGAGATCCTGTGCACAAAAAATTCACCCAGGGAGCTTGTTTAAAGCAAGACTCAGGGGCAGACTCTAGACTTTCTGAATCAAAATATTCAAGAGATAGCCCTGGGGAGATATGGTAGCAGTCAGTATGGCAATCACACTTGGAGAAATTCTTTTAAAAGTCTTGCATTCCATTAACAAGCATTTTTTGAGCCCTTAACCAAGCCCAGGCATGGTGTTAAGTACTTGAAATGCAGACAAAATTAAGACATGTTCCTTGCCTGGCAGGACTTTATTCCCAGTGAAATCAACTCTGCCGTAAAGAGAAAATTAAAATGTAATGTAAATGTTATAGCTCAGGTGGTAGAAATCCACCTGCAATGCAGGAGACCATGGTTTGATTCCTGGGTCAGGAAGAAACCCTGGGGAAGGGATAGGCTACCCACTCCAGTATTCATGGGCTTCGTTGTGGCTCAGCTGTAAAGAATCCGCCTACAATGCAGGAGACCTGGGTTCGATCCCTGGGTTGGGAAGAACCCCTGGAGAAGGGAAAGGCTAACCACTTGAGTATTCTGGCCTAGAGAATTCCATGGACTGTAGAGTCCATGAGGTCACAAAGAGTTGGACACAACTGAGCAACTTTCACTCACTCACTCACTCAAACGTTACAGCATCCATTAGCATGGAGGATCAGGAGATGCTTTGAGAAGTGGGGTCAGCCTCTCAGAGGCTGGTGGTTCAACTGAGTTTCAATGATAAGCAGAAACATTCGAGGAGGTCAAGGGCGGGGAGCAGAAAGAGGCGAGATAAGTGTGTCTCGGGCAGGAGGAACAGCATATGCCAAAGAGAACTCTTGACCTAGTTCTTCACCTGCTCTGACCTCCTGTGGTACTCCATGCTGGCCTCTCATTGGCCAGTTATCAAACTCTGCAGAAGGGGTCATCCAATGGCCATCCATAAGCCACCGTCAGCAAAGTGTTTAAGAAGCATGGAACTGCACACTGAAAAGTGGACGTCTTAGCTCTCTTTGAAATTTTAAACCATTTGGCCACACTGGACCCTGGGTCTATGTAGCCCCACTTGACTAGAATGGGAGTATCCGACCTGGATGGCTTCTTTCTTAAACAGCCCACTACTCTCCTTGTCTTCACCTGCGTGGCTCCTGGAAGCATTGAGTTTTTAAGTCCCAGCTGATTTGTCCTGCAATGTTGCCGGTGTTGTGTGTTTATAGGTCAGTCTACCACCAGAATGTGAATTGCTATTCAGAAAGACCATGTATAGATATTGTTTGGTGTGGCTGAGAACACCTGGCACAGGACTGACACAAATGAACAAATGTTTCCAAGAATCAAAGAATCACACAGCATAGATGCTGGAAGACGACATGACAATCAGGTTGAGGTCAGTGTGCCTATTTGCAGAGCATCTCCCTCTGATGTGGATCTACTTAGGAAGCCCAAGGGCATTCTTACAAGACGTTAGGCACTGGCAGCAGACACATGCCTTCTTAGTTCTTGCTGAAGCATCCCTCATCTTTTTCAGAGCTGCAAACTGAAAGTCCAGGGGCTTGTTTTGCTTGACTTGCACCATTCTTTTCAAACTTTGGCATAAAAATCCACATTGCTGGCTGCTCTGAAAAAAACCCGGGGCATCAGACAACTCTGGACCCACATTCCTGCTCAGCTCCTATGGTCTTGAGCTGAGAAATGCTGCCTGATTTAAGTATAAGGCATAATCTCTCAAGTTTACCAAAGTCCTGCCTGCTCCTATCAGACATGTGACCAGTATAACAAAATCACGTTACTCGGCTGGAACTGTAAGCAGGCCAATGTGCTTACATACACCTGATTAATATCCTTCAGCATCTGCCATTTTATTATTTTATTTTAATAATATCTATTCCTCAGTCTGCAATAAACAGTAGAGGGCACAAAAGATATGTAACTCTTGCTTTCAAAAGATTGGTCTAGGGAATTCCTTGGCAGTCCAGTGGTTAAGACTCCATGCTTCCACTGCAGGAGGCTCCAGTTCGATCCCTGATCAGGGAACTAAGATCTCATAAGCTGTAAAATACAGCCAAAAAGCAAACAACTGGCTTTCATGTAGTAATTTTAAAAATGGAGGACCAGTGGGATGGTAAACAAAGATTATTTTGAAGACCCATCACGTAACAGAGACTTCATACATGTCATCTTATTTACACTTTATAATAATCTTGAGAGGCTATTATTCCCATTTTATAGATAATGCTGCTGACAGTGAAAATGATTGTGTCTTCTCCATATTACACAGTGAATATAAGACTCTAAGCTAATATGTGAAGCCAGGTTTGCAGACTCCAAAACTCAGTGACCTTTCACCCTTGTAAGATCGAGGACATAAAAAACTGAAATGGCAGGAAAAAAGCCCAACACAAGACGTGCCAAAAAGAAGTGAAGCTCATGATTTAGGATTAAGTGCGAAGACTTCCAAGGCAGAGGCGGGTGGCTGTGGATAAAGAATGAGTATTGGGGGAGGTGGAAGCGGGGTAGGCATTTAAGGGAGGAGCAGATCTTCAGAGTGTCATGAGAGGAACATTTTTGAGTGAGTAAAGTCACAATAATTCTCCTCCCCTCATCTCTACCACTACCGTATATGATTGTTTTGCAATCAGGGTAGAGAGTTGTTGTGGTGTTTGTTTTGCGAGGTAGAGAGTTTGGATTTTGTCTCTTGTATATACACTCAGTTACATGGCAGATGTCTTCATTGCTTGGTTTCTCCATCTTTATCTATGCCCTCACTTTGAGATACATGGGCCCCAACACTATCTGTGGGTGACTCTTGATAACATTGATGATTGTAATTTTTTTGTTCAGAAACGTGTTTATGAACATCACTTCCTCTGATTAGTTTGAAGACTTCGGTTGAGAAGGGTGACATTACTATTTTCTTGGATGCTCAAGAGAAAGTAGTTACATAGGACATTTGGAAAACTAAGGTTTGTTTATTTGTCTATGCATTCCTTCAAAGCTCTTTTATTATTGCCCCCCGCCCCCCCCCGCATGGAGTATATGTACCACTATGGCCCCCTTTCATACCCTTGTAGACTGCATTTATTGATTACAGAATTTTTTTCCATTGAATCTAGACATAGCCTTAAATTCCCTCTCGCCGGAGCATTCCAAGCAGCTACTACAAATTGCTCAGAGTTGCAGTTGATATACAAGATAAAATCCATTTGCGGAACTGGGGAAAATAAAATGCATTAGGCATTGATTCTCCCCTTAAGGAGCTCAGAGAAAATAGGCATGCACAAAAAAACTGATATATTGGAGAGGTTCTCAGCACTCCCTCTCTCTCTCTCTCTCTCTCTCTCTCTCTCTCTCTCACACATACACACACACACACACATGATCAGAGGAGGGAAGGAAAACATCCAGTTGAAGGAATCAGACCAGGTTTCATAAAACGAGTACATTTGAATTGAATTTAGAAGGGCAGGTAGAATGTAGACGGGAAAATAGGAAGATACACACACATACATATACATACACACACACACACCAAGTTCAACCACTGTAAAGTATATTGGATTGAAACTTACAGACATGGGCTCAAATGCCAGACTATGTCCTTGGATCATTCATGTGTAAATGACGCAGAGGACCACTCCCAAGCTTTATGACATCTAAGAGTCCTTCTTGGGCTGTATTTCTATGATAAGAGTGAACAGAAAACTCCAGCGATAAATTAAAATAAGATGCTTTTGTACCAGCCTTTAGTTGGATGGAGGCTCACTAAACAAATTGAGACTCTGAGAAAAGCTCCAAGCCTTTTCTACCAAGTTGCACAGTCAGGCTACATTTGTACATATAAAACAGGTATATTAAGCCAAACGTGGGCCTCAGGTGCATTCATTCAATATTCAACAGATATGCTACATTTAAAATGGACTTTATCTCTTGGATAAAATGGATAATAAACAAGGACCTACTGTATTGCACTGCCAACTCTGCTCAATATTATATAACAACTTAAATGGGAAAAGAACTTGAAGAGAATTGATATATGTATGTGTATAACTGAAGAACTCTGCTGTAAAAACTTTAGGTAAAAATTATCACAACATTGTTAATCAACTATGAACAAACAAACATGAAGTCGCTCAGTCGTGTCCGACTCTTTGCGGCCCCATGGACTGTAGCCTACCAGGCTCCTCAGTCCATGGAATTTTCCAGGCAAGAGTACTAGGGTGGGTTGCCATTTCCTTCTCCAGGGGATCTTCCCAACCCAGGGATCGAACCCAGACCTCCCGCACTGCAGGCAGACGCTTTACCTTCTGAGCCATCAGGGAAGCAACTAGAAATCAACTATACTCCAATATAAAATAAAAAGTTTAAATTCAACAGGTATTTATGGAGTGCTTACTACTGTGAACAAGAACAGAAGGCAACCCCATGCTCATGGAGCTTACTGGCTAGTAAGGGACACAGCTATTCGTAAACTAATCATACAAATAAATATGTGAAAGAAAGGCCATGATTCGATGGAAGCACGTTACAAACGAACCAGCATTGGGCAGAGAGATGAATAGGCGTCTGAGCTGAAAACTGAGCGCTTTCAGCAATGTGGTGCTGAAAACAGGAGGAATATTCTAGAAGCATTCTGGGCAGAGGACTGGTGGGGGGAAAGGGATGTGGGAAGTGTGGGGCTGGAGAGGGTGGCCCAAGTCAGGCTTGGTGTGCCCTGTTATGGATTTTGATCTTTAGCCCAGGAGCTGGGGAAACCTACTGAAGGGTTCCAAGCAGAGGAATGCCATGTTCAGATCTGTTTTCTCACTGGGAATCAGAGGCTCCAGAACACTTGACCACTTTCGTGCTCCCTGGAGACTTTTTGCTAATGCAGCAGCAACTATTGTTCCTTTACTCCTATCCCCAACTTGGGGTGGAGTCTCGCAGATGGGCAGAGGGATGGGGACGGACAGCGGGGAAAAGGCTGGGCATAGGGCTGACTCTGTGGTGTGTCTGTGATGTACTCTTGGAGATTAAGCTGATTCAGCAGAGGGCCAGGAAATCTGGTGAGTGTGTGTGCAGAGGCAAAGACTCATCTAGAACTCCACTTAGTATTATCAACAGGGAAGGCTAAATGACACTGAATCCTGCTCTCCACTCAAACCAGGCAGTTCAATGGTCCTCAAACTCATACTGTTTCCTCCACCTACAAATTCCTCCTCGCACATCCCCTTGTCAAAATTCTGTCCTTCTGGTGCATCCTAGTTCTTATACCATGCATGATAAGCTGCTTCAGTCGTGTCTGACTCTGTGACCCAGTGGACTGTGGCCTCTAGGCTCCTCTGTCCATGGGATTCTCCAGGTAAGAATACTGAAGTGGGCTGCTATGCCCTCCTCCAGGGGATCTTCCTGACCCAGGGGGCAAACTGGAGGTGTCTCTCATGTCTCTTGCATTGGCAGGCAGGTTCTTTACCACGAGTGCCACTGGGACCCTCCTAATCCACCCATGTACCCCTCTTCTCTGCCCTGTGGCTCTTTGTGTCTTCCTCACAGCAGATGTCAAATTTAACCCTGAGTTTTAGTTACCTGGACCCTTATTTTATCTGCCCGGCTGGACTAAGCAACTTGGGGGCAGTGACTTTGTTTTTTTAGCTTCCCATGACAGACTCTACCAGAGAACAGTGTGTGGTGGTGCTACTGAAATGAATGAGTGCATGAATGTACAGCTGTATATTGAGAAAAAAGTGAAAGTGTTAGCCACTCAATTGTGTCTGACCCTTTGTAACCTCACTTACTGTGGCCCACCAGGCTCCTCTGTCCATGGAATCCTCTGTCTAGGCAAGAATACTGAAGTGGGTTGCCATTCTCCTCTCCACATTCTCATTTCTCCACAGAATCTTCTCAACCCATAGGTCAAACCTGGGTCTCCTATATTGCAGGCAGATGCTTTATCATTTGAGCCACCAGGGAAACTGGATATTATGTAACATCAATGGCAGGGATGAAAATAAGGCTGCATTATTACTGTTTACAGGGTAGCACTTTGCTACAATGAGTTTTGAGAGTTTCAGCGTTGTAAATTCCTTTGGAAGGCTATTATAGCTATGTAGCTGAAAGTGGGGGATGAAAAGTCCAATCAAAATTTCACTCCAGTTTCTACTGGATTGTTGTCAGTCAGGGTCCTAAGTAAGGTATATATACATAAAAATAGCACTAGGTCATGTCTGACTCTAGTGATCCCATGAACTGTATCCTGCCAGGCTCCTCTGTCCATGGGATTCTCCAGGCAAGAATACTTGAGTCGGCTGCCATTTCCTTCTCCAAGGGAACTTCCCACCCCAGGAGTTGAACCCAGGTCTCTCCCACACTGTGGGCAGATGCTTTACCAACTGTGTAAGTAAGGTATGAGGCTCCATTTTCTAAACAATGGATTTCAGGTTCAAGGCCTGGCTCTGCCATGGATGCCCTGCTTGGGCACGTCAGTTCTCTTTTTTGAACATCAGTTTCTTTCAAATGAAGGTAATAATTATAGCAGTGATGCATGGCTATTTTGAGAAGGAGTAAATGATGGTTGATTTCAAATCAACTTCCCACTCCATAAGATGCTGAGCGGTAGATACTTTTTTCCTCCCCTTTTCACAGATGAGGAAGCAGAGTTCTCAGGGGAGTGAGTGAGGCAATGGCCTGGGTTTCTGGTTCCGTCCCTAGACATGTGCGGCTGGGCTGGGAGTGCTTTCTTCATTTCACTCTATGCTGTGTCTACTCAGACCCTTTTGGATGCTGCAGCTTCGTTTCTGTGGCAGCAGCCCCCTTCCTCTCCTGATGTCCATGCCTGCTGCTTATGCCACACAGTCCTGCGTACCTTCAAGGGAACACAGCTCTGTGCCAGCTGGGGTCAGAATGTGCAGAGCACAGAGGTTACCAGAAATCTTTCTATATCCAGCCAGTCCCGTGACTTTTCTGTAAGACAGCTTGCTGTCCTGCAGGCACAGGGAAGCCCAAGGTCACCAGAGCTCTGGATCCCAGAGGATGCAGGCAAAACCAGGGTTAATGAGGGAGCTGGAGGCTAATGACATTACATGGAATCTCTAGAATGGAAAGGAATTTTTTGAGAATAGCTTTTATTTTGTGTACAAAAGTAATTGTGTGTATTATAGAAACCACATGGACAGACACACCAAACACAATAAAATCTGTATAATTACAGTACTAAGGATAAACTTCCCATCTTTTTCTGAATGTGTCAATTTATAAATTAAGAACTAGAGGGGTGGGAGAGAGACTCAAGAGGATATAGATGTATACATATAGTTGATTCACTTTTTGTACAGCAGACACTAACACAATATTGTAAAGCAATTATATTCCAATAAAAAAAATCTAAAAATTAAGAATATATTTATATTATGGCTTACTTTTTAGAAGACATTAAAATGAATGTGTAATGTTGAAAATAACATGTGTTCCACTAAGTTTTTTTAAAAAGCCATTTTATTAGCCAGTAATTTATTTCATCTATCTCCTTTTATTGAATACCTAGTTTATTCCCAAATGTTTTTTTTTCTAAAAATAATGCTATGATGATCATCCCAATAAAAGTTTAGCTGTTTGTATGTATCATTCTGATTTTAAGAGCATTAGAGAATCAGTGGGACAATTTCCAATGAGATTTAATACAATGGCATATACAGGAATTGAAATAACTTGTTCAATGCCAACTTTGACATTGCTTTGTATGACCTTGAGAAGTTTTTGTGTCCAGTTTAGTTCCTAGATGTGTAATAAGGAGTTGATAATAATATATTCTCAAGGCTATTGGGAAAATGACATTACTTACATTAAGCAGCTTGGAAAAATCAGAAGTGCTAGGCAAACACAGTGTAATATAATTAACTAGGTGTTTAATCTATTAACATAGCGTATTTGGCTTAAGAAATTACGCAACCCCATTTGGGCAGTGAGTAGTCACGACTCTTTTGGTGGCAAGCGGTAGAGAACTGGAGAGTTTTGATTTCAGCTAGATGCAGGAGCTTGAATGACAACATCAGGACAGAGAGAAACCCTCTAGATTTGGGGCTTTGCTTTTCTCTAATTGACTTTACACTCAGGTGACAGTTCCCAGTATACAGCCAGCCTACACCTGTCCATCTCAAAATCCAGTGGAAAGGGAACTTCTTTTTTGCCCTCTGTTCCACAGAAGTCCTAGATCTGATGTCACTGAATAAAAATTAGGACATATGCTCATTTCTGAACATGGCACATTGGCCAGCAATTTACATTCTTCAGGTTGTTCTTTTTTTTTTTTTTAATTAATTTTTTTTATTTAATTTTAAAATCTTTAATTCTTACATGTGTTCCCAAACATGAAACCCCCTCCCACCTCCCTCCCCATAACATCTCTGTGGGTCATCCCCATGCACCAGCCCCAAGCATGCTGTATCCTGCGTCAGACATAGACTGGCGATTCAATTCTTACATGATAGTATACATGATAGAATGCCATTCTCCAAAATCATCCCACCCTCTCCCTCTCCCTCTGAGTCCAAAAGTCCGTTATACACCGCTGTGTCTTTTTTCCTGTCTTGCATACAGGGTCGTCATTGCCATCTTTCTAAATTCCATATATATGTGTTAGTATACTGTATTGGTGTTTTTCTTTCTGGCTTACTTCACTCTGTATAATCGGCTCCAGTTTCATCCATCTCATCAGAACTGATTCAAATGAATTCTTTTTAACGGCTGAGTAATACTCCATTGTGTACATGTACCAAAGCTTTCTTATCCATTCATCTGCTGATGGACATCTAGGTTGTTTCCATGTCCTGGCTATTATAAACAGTGCTGTGATGAACATTGGGGTACATGTGTCTCTTTCAATTCTGGTTTCCTCGGTGTGTATGCCCAGCAGTGGGATTGCTGGGTCATAAGGTAGTTCTATTTGCAATTTTTTAAGGAATCTCCACACTGTTCTCCATAGTGGCTGTACTAGTTTGCATTCCCACCAACAGTGTAGGAGGGTTCCCTTTTCTCCACA
Organism: Capricornis sumatraensis; assembly: GCF_032405125.1. Taxonomy (NCBI): domain Eukaryota; kingdom Metazoa; phylum Chordata; class Mammalia; order Artiodactyla; family Bovidae; genus Capricornis; species Capricornis sumatraensis. The sequence continues at coordinate 64,447,583 of NC_091077.1, forward strand.
CCCTCTCCAGCATTTATTGCTTGCAGATTTTTGGATCACAGCCATTCTGACTGGTGTGAAGTGGTACCTCATTGTGGTTTTGATTTGCATTTCTCTGATAATGAGTGATGTTGAGCATCTTTTCATGTGTTTGTTAGCCATCCGTATGTCTTCTTTGGAGAAATGTCTATTTAGTTCTTTGGCCCATTTTTTGATTGGGTCGTTTATTTTTCTGGAATTGAGCTGCATAAGTTGCTTGTATATTTTTGAGATTAGTTGTTTGTCAGTTGCTTCATTTGCTATTATTTTCTCCCATTCAGAAGGCTGTCTTTTCACCTTGCATATATTTTCCTTTGTTGTGCAGAAGCTTTTAATTTTAATTAGATCCCATTTGTTTATTTTTGCTTTTATTTCCAGAATTCTGGGAGGTGGATCATAGAGGATCCTTCTGTGATTTATGTCAGAGAGTGTTTTGCCTATGTTCTCCTCTAGGAGTTTTATAGTTTCTGGTCTTACATTTAGATCTTTAATCCATTTTGAGTTTATTTTTGTGTGCGGTGTTAGAAAGTGATCTAGTTTCATTCTTTTACAAGTGGTTGACCAGTTTTCCCAGCACCACTTGTTAAAGAGATTGTCTTTACTCCATTGTATATTCTTGCCTCCTTTGTCAAAGATAAGGTGTCCATATGTGTGTGGATTTATCTCTCGGCTTTCTATTTTGTTCCATTGATCTATATGTCTGTCTTTGTGCTAGTACCATACTGTTTTGATGACTGTGGCTTTGTAGTAGAACCTGAAGTCAGGCAAGTTGATTCCTCCAGTTCCATTCTTCTTTCTCAAGATTGCTTTGGCTATTGGAGGTTTTTTGTATTTCCATACAAATCTTGAAATTATTTGTTCTAGTTCTGTGAAAAATATGGCTGGTAGCTTGATAGGGATTGCGTTGAATTTTTTTTTTTTTTTGATTGCGTTGAATTTGTAAATTGCTTTGGGTAGTATACTCATTTTCACTATATTGATTCTTCCGACCCATGAACATGGTATATTTCTCCATCTATTAGTGTCCTCTTTGATTTCTTTCATCAGTGTTTTATAGTTTTCTATATATAGGTCTTTAGTTTCTTTGGGTAGATATATTCCTAAGTATTTTATTCTTTTTGTTGCAATGGTGAATAAAAGTTGCAGGATATAAAATCAACACACAGAAATCCCTTGCATTCCTATACACTAATAATGAGAAAGTAGAAAAAGAAATTAAGGAAACAATTCCATTCTTCAGATTGTTCTAAGATTATTCACATGACTTCTTAGATCTTGGGGTGGTAAGAAGAACCAAGTGGACTGTTGGATTCCTTCAGCCTTTCCAAACTACATGGACATAAGGGAGGAGTAATTCCTCCAAAGGAAGTTAGGATGCTGTTACCAGAACAATGAACATTAGATACTCAGTAGACAAAACACACACACATGCACACACATGCACACACACACACACACACACACACACACACACACACACACACAGGTGTCCTCCTATGGCACGTGTCTTCAGAAGGGAAAATTCAGAGTAGATGGAGCTAGACCAAGGGTCAACATGGTAAAACAGAAAAGAACCACCAATGAGAGAGGCACATACAAGGGATGGTGGTTAGAATGGCAAGATCAAGGCCAGTGCAGGCAACAAGTTTGAAATCCAAGCAGACTCATGGGTTAGTCAAAGCTATGAGGACTCTCTGCTAATCCCTGCTGAGCCTAAGAGCAAACCCTTGTTCATGGAGCAGTTTCAGGAAGCCCACATGTGTATGGCTGGGGGTGTCCCTCCACACCACTCACTGATAGAATGAGTGCTGTCAGGAGCCCTAACTTATCTGGTGATCTTGAGGTTAGCCATACTCTCTCTGAGTGATCAAGACATTCTCTGCTCTACTCAGACACCCAAGCTATTGTGCACAAACCCTTTAACAGTTCCTGTTGGAGTCTTGGCTACAATTCTGATAAGCCCACACCACCAGATGGTAAGTTCTTCTAATTGGTTCTATCTCTTCTAGTTTTTGGCAGGAATGAAGCCTTCCCTATGCCTCAAGATGGGGGATAGAAACAGCCAGGAAGAAATGAAGGAGGTTTTAACCTCTGTTAAACAGACAGAGATCTTAAGTTAGTTCTTGTTCAAGGAAAACAGAGTGGTATTTTTTTTTCTCCACTTAAGACTGTGGATTCACCATGGACTGAAATTCTAAAATGAATGCGGATAAAACACAGGATTCTAACGACTGAAAAACGGTTTAGATAGAAAAGTCAACTGGTCTTTCAGCCATTGATATTTATGGAGCATCATGGTAGAAATAAGTGTTTATTTGGTAATCATTTCTTCTCCAAACTCCTTGGGAAGAGTATATCTCTGGTTCCACTAATGCTATATTTGGTCATGTGACTTGCCTTGGAAAAAGGGATGTTTGCATGTTTCAAGCAGAAGTCATTGAAAGAACATGTTCTAGAGAACCATCTGCTCCCAGAAGAAAGATAAATGCAAAAAACAGGTGCTACAGTCAACCTACACACTGAAGTCTGAAGGAAAGTCATCTCAACTGGCTGGCAGACTCATAATACTAAATACTCATTGTTATATACCATTGAAAATGGGGTTGTTTGTTATGCAGCAATAGCTGACCAATACAAGCAACCACTATATGTTCCACACTTTGCTAGGTACTGAAGGAACAATGAAGAGTGAAAGATATAGTCTTGGTTCCCACAAAGCTCATATTCTATAGAGATATAGGAAATAAATAACATTTACAAATAAAAGCTAGTAATAGAGATTATATCTATGGTCATTGAGAAAACAGGATGTAGTGGCAAATAACTATTGTAGAAGAAAACACCTACTTTGGATTAAGTGGTCAAGGAAGACTTCCCCAAGAAGGTGATATGTAACTTCAAATTTGAAAATTGGAAAGGAGCCAGACAGGTGCATGAATCTCTGTGGGATGTAAAAACACAGCCACATGGGAAAGTGAGATTAAGCATCTCGCTCTAGGCAAGAGAGAAGGAGGGGCTCTGAAAAAATTCCTTGCCAAGTCAGGTCACTCCTAGGGCAGGTTGTCCAAGAGCGTATGCTGGCTTGCTTGCACCAAGTTGCATGTGCAAGTCAAAAGCTGACAAAGATGTGCTTGCTGCCAAGGCAAGACAGCCCCAGGACATGGAAGCCATGGAGCATAGCAGAGACAGAGGTAAGACTTCCTAGGGCATTCCTAACAGAGAGCTGATAGCATTAAGTTGGCTTACAGCTCAACATTCAGAAAATTAAGATCACAGCATCTGGTCCCATCAGTTCAGTTCAGTTCAGTCGCTCAGTCGGGTCTGACTCTTTGCGACCCCATGAATTGCAGCACTCCAGGCATCCCTGTCCATCACCAACTCCCAGAGTTTACTCAAACTCACATCCATCGAGTTGGTGATGCCATCCAGCCATCTCATCCTCTGTCGTCCCCTTCTCTTCCTGCCCCCAATCCCTCCCAGCATCAGAGTCTTTTCCAATAAGTCAACTCTTTGCATGAGGTGGCCAAAGTATTAGAGTTTCAGCTTTAGCATCATTCCTTCCAAAGAACACCCAGGGCTGGTCTCCTTTAGAATGGACTGGTTGGATCTCCTTGTGGTCCAAGGGACTCTCAAGAGTCTTCTCCAACACCACAGTTCAAAAGCATCAATTCTTTGGCACTCAGCTTTCTTCACAGTCCAACTCTCACATCCCTACATGACCACTGGGAAAACCATAGCCTTGACTAGATGGACCTTTGTTGGCAAAGTAAGTCTCTGCTTTTGAATATGCTATCTAGGTTGGTCATAACTTTTCTTCCAAGGAGTAAGTGTCTTTTAATTCCATGGCTGCAGTCACCATCTGCAGTGGTTTTGGAGCCCCCCAAAATAAAGTGTGACACTGTTTCCACTGTTTCCCCATCTATTGCCCATGAAGTGATGGGACCAGATGCCATGATCTTCGTTTTCTGAGTGTTGAGCTTTAAGCCAACTTTTTCACTCTCCTCTTTCACTTCCATCAAGAGGCTTTTTAGTTCCTCTTCACTTTCTGCCATAAGGGTGGTATCATCTGCATATCTGAGGTTATTGATATTTCTGCTGGCAGTCTTGATTCCAGCTTGTGCTTCTTCCAGCCCAGTGTTTCTCCTGATGTACTCTGCATATAAGTTAAATAAGCAGGCTGACAATACACAGCCTTGGCGTACTCCTTTTCCTGTTTGGAACCAGTCTGTTGTTCCATGACCAGTTCTAACTGTTGTTTCCTGACCTGCATATCTGGTCCCATCAATTCATGGCAAATAGATGGGGAAACAGTGGAAACAGTGGCTGATTTTATTTGGGGGGGGGGGTCCAAAATCACTGCAGATGGTGACTGCAGCCATGAAATAAAAAGACACTTCCTCCTTGGAAGAAAAGTTATGACCAACCTAGATAGCATATTCAAAAGCAGAGACATTACTTTGCCAACAAAGGTCCGTCTAGTCAAGGCTATGGTTTTTCCAATAGCCATATATGGATGTGAGAGTTGGACTGTGAAGAAAGCTGAGCACCAAAGAATTGATGCTTTTGAACTGTGGTGTTGGAGAAGACTCTTGAGAGGCCCTTGGACTGCAAGGAGATCCAACCTGTCCATCCTAAAGGAGACCAGTCCTGGGTGTTCATTGGGAGGACTGATGCTGAAACTGAAACTGGTCCAATACTTAGGCCACCTCATGCGAAGAACTGACTCACTTGAAAAGACCCTGATTCTGGGAAAGATTGAAAGCAGGAGGAGAAGGGAGCGACAGAGGATGAGATGGCTGGATGGCATCACCAACTCGATGCACATGAGTTTGGGTAAACTACGGGAGTTGGTGATGGACAGGGAGGCCTGGCGTGCTGCAATCCATGGAGTCGCAGAGTCGGACACGACTGAGCGACTAAACTGACTGACTGACCTGTCTTGGCTCCAGAATAGCCAAGAGCTGCTTCTGTTGCTCCTAAGGATGGCAGGAGATGTGTGTGTGTGCCTGTGTACATATATTCACTCTTTCATAGAGGAGGGAAGTGAACTAGGCAGCTTCTAGATCTCCTTCCAAATCTGTGATTATAAAATGTAAGAATTCTGAGACTTAAATTATGTGTGAAGGAAATGTTAAATCAAAGAACTTCATCTTAGCTCTGTGCCACACTCCATTTGTTAATTGAGGTGGTTAATTAGGGCAGAGTTTCTATCTCCTGAGCAAGCTGGATAAGCTCCACCCATCCCTCACCCATCTGGTAAAGCCCACAGAGATGTCAGAGCTGCAAGGGAGCACAGAGAACATCTGATGCAGTCTCCATTTAATCTGCACCCCAGACACAGACAAGCAGGAGCTGAGGGGTGGGGGTGGGGGGGTGCCACGGTGGGTAGCGGGAATGGGAAGCTCATAAGGCTAAATGTGGAGTCTAGAATCTGAGTAGCTTATTAGCTTTGATAAAATTACTTTGGCTGCACTTCCTACCTCTTCTTCCTTACTCCAAGATCATTCTGAATATCTTACAATATGGTTTCCACTCTAACCATTCTAATGAACCAGTTTCTATAGGTTTATGATAGATATCGCTTCCACAAATATTATATCTTTACTTCTTGTAGCCTAAGATTTGAAGAGAGGATCTTCACACCTCTCCCTAAGAATCCTTCACTTTGTGATGCTACAGTCTCTTCATCACCACGACTGAGGCTCTCTGTGACCCCTTCTGCTCCCCTTTTCTCCCCAGTGTCTACCCTTTCCCCAAGACGCTAGCTTCTGCATTTGGGGTTGAACTTAGAAAAAAGCAGAACTGGACATGTTTCCTGCCAAACGCTCTGCTTATCCCTCACTTTATTTATGTTGAATCACTCCCCCCCTTTCAATATGTCATCTGGTTTGATTCCTCAGGCTCTGTCATCTTCTGCATCCAATACTATAATCTGTTGATTTCACCACCATTATGATTCTTGAGGGCCTCTCTGATGGCTGACAGTAAAGAATCCACCTGCAATGCAGGAGACCTGGGTTCGATCCCTGGGTTGGGAAGATCCCCTGGAGAAGAGAATGGCTACCCACTCCAGTATTCTTGCCTGGGAAATCCCATGGACAGAGGAGCCTGGTAGGCTATAGTCCATGGGGTCACAAAGCATCAGAAACTGACCTACACACACACATATGATCTTGAATCTGTTCTCATTCTTTTCTCTCTTCACTGCATTCTATCTTGAGCCTTCTGACTAGTCTTTCCATGTTATAATCCACTTGCCACACAATGGGTGGATCAATTTCTTGATGACTATTTCTAATCATGAAATTTCTGTCTTAAACAAACTGTCAATGTCTCCCATCTTATCTGAAGTTCAGACTTAGCCCAGAATATGAGTCTCTCAATAATATGATCTCAGTCTCAAGAAAGTATTTTTGAGACACATCCAACCCAACACACTCTGTATTCCAGCCAAAGGAGGTTACCCATTGTTGCCAGGAACATGCCTCTCAGTCTCTCCCTGCTTTCTTTGGTTCATGCTTCTGCTTCTGCCTGGAACAGTCCTCACCACCAATAAATAAACAATGTGTTAATATTTCACTGATGTACTCCATCAACTAAAAATGCCTCTTTATTAGACCCCAGGGATGTAGCAGAGAACAAAATCAACAAAGGCCCTGTGCTCTCCAGTTCTGTATTCTGGTGAACAAACAAACAAATATAATGATTTCAAAGTATTGTTAAATGGCAAGTGGGCATGACTCAAACAGCAGCAGTAGCTACAGATAGAGCTAAACAGTCATGGAACACAGATTAGGCTAGAAAACTACTTAAATGAATGGTAGGCTGCTCCAAGGAGGTGATGTTTTACTGAGCCTTGTTATGACCAGCATAACTTTCTGCAATGATAAGAGAGATTCCGAATCTATGCTATACAGTAGCCACGAGTGACTGTGCCTATTGAACTTTCAAAATGTGGTTAGTATGAAGGAGGAACTAAATCTTTAATGTTATTCTATTTTAATTCCTTTAAATTTAAGTAGCCACAGGTGGTTAATGGCTACCATATTGAACCGTTTAGATCTGGACTTTGTAACTCTCTAGACAAAAAGAATAGCAAGTGTAAAGGCTTTAAAGTGGGAGTAAGCTGAAGCTCCAACACTTTGGCCACCTGATGTGAAGAACTGACTCATTGGAAAAGACCCTGATGCTGGGAAAGATTGAAGGCAGGAAGAGAAGGGCATGACAGAGGATGAGATGGTTGGAGGGCATCACCGACTCCATGGACATGAGTTTGAGCAAGCTCTGGGGGTTGGTGATGGACAGGGAAGCCTGGCATACTACAGTCCATGGGGTTCCAAAGTATTGGACAATACTGAGCCAGTGAACTGAACTGAACTGAAGATTGTATATTCAAAGTACCCAGAGAAGGCCAGGGAAGCTAAAGCGTACTGAACAAAGAATTGATCATATTGTAAATTAATCTCAACTGAAGAACTGAGACTGATTTGCAATACAATAAAAATCACTCCCCTCAGAGCTCAGTTGGTAAGTCATCTGCCTGCAACGCAGGAGACCCGGGTTCGATTCCTGGCCCAGGAGAAGGAAATGTCAACCCACTCCAATATTCTTGCCTGGACAATCCCATGGACAGAGGAGCCTGACAGGCTATAGTCCATGGGATTGCAAGAGTCAGACACGACTTATCAACTAAACCACCACCACCACCAAAAATCACTAATGAGGCTTAAGTTTAGGAGTGGGCAATCTGATTTATATCTTTAAATGATAGTCACTGGCTTCCCGGGTGGTTGCTAGTGGTAAAGAACCTGCCTGCCAATGCAGTAGACATAAGTGAGCCAGAAGGCTTAATTCCTGGGTCAGGCAGATCCCTGGAGGAGGGCACACCAACCCACTCCAGTGTTCTTGCCTGGAGAATCCCAAGGACAGAGGAGTCAGTGGGCTACAGTCCATGGGGTTGCAAAGAGCTGGACACGACTGAGTGACTAAGCACACACACATATTTAAAGCCTCTTCTTGTGTTGTGTCTTCTGATTTTCCAATGGCTAAAGAAAGGCATTAGACCTAACCTAACACTCATGGAGTAGAGAAATCCACTCTGCATTCTCACGGGGACTACAGAGTCACATGGCAAAGGGATCGTGTGTGTCATTCTATCACAGTAACCCAACGCACCACAGAAGAAACTCAAGGGGGGCCAGCTAAGAGGCTCCTGCAATAGGGTATGTGACAGATGATGGTGACGTCGCTCCACTGGGTGACAGTGGAGACAGAAGGGCTAGCTTTGAAATCTATTTTGAAGGTGATTAGCAACAGGACTGAGTGATGAACTGAAAGTAAAGTATCAGATAAAAAAACAGACCTACTTTTCAAGGTGCTTCTCAGATATTACCACTGTTCTATGAAACTGTGTCTCATTCTTTCTTTGTCACTGATGTAACTGAGCTCTCCATCCTTTACTTTACAAGCTCCCCCCTTTTTTTAATGCTTTTATTGGCCCTTTTGACTTCCTACCTTTTGTGGGGGAAGTTCATATCCACTACTAAGACTCTGAGCTCTTTGACGGTGGGCAAACAAAATTACTTGTATTTACAACCCAACTGCCTGAGAGAAATGTTCAAGAAATAATATAATGGTTAATAGAAAGGATTTTGAAAGCTGCTTCCTAATTTTGAATCTTTATGATCTTTACAAGTGATTTCACCTCTCAAAGCCTTAGTTTCTTATTTTGTAAAGTGGCAGTTATAATACATGCCTCTTAGAGTTCTAAGGGTTAAAGGAGACAAATTTGGAAAGTGCTTAGTATAGGACTGGCAAGTAAGTATCCAATAGATGGGAGCTATTATTGTTCAATTTAATTGTTTGTGATGACAAGTTTCTCTGGAAATGCCCTCCAGAGTCTTCATCAGAAATATAAGGTTCTTGTTGAAATGAGGGGCATGGAGAATAAAAAACACTGTGGAGGGGATTTTGTAATTTAGTTCGAACTATCTAGATCTAAGGCTTCTTTGATCTGAAAATGACAGCAACAACAAAACCCCAAAATAGAGCCACTTTGCCACTTGTTTCCTTTTACCATCTGCCAAGATGATTCCTTTTAGTTCTCCAGGTCTTGGAGTCAGCTGCCTTAACATAATAAAATAAAATAAAATTTAAAACTGGTCTTGTACTTATTTGGGAATGAGAAGGCAAAAGGCTTTAAATATAAAGCTAGTTGCTGCTGGAGGGAAATATAGGGCAATGGTGACTAAGATGTTTGAGAAAGGAACGGCTATGGGAAAGTGAATTTTAGGATAAAACAGAGGATTCATAAGAACCGGACAGAGACTTTCTCTGGTGGTCTAGTTGTTGAGAATCTGCCTGCCAATGCAGGGGACATGGGTTCAATCCCTGGTCTGCAAAGATCCCACATACCATGGGACATCTAAGCCCATGTGCCACAACTACTGAGCCCACGTGCCATAACCACGCTCCACAGCAAGAGAAGCCACCACAAGAAGCAGCCCGAATACAATGAACAACAGCTCCCACTCACCACTACTGGAGAAAGCCGGATCACAGTAATGACGGCCCATCACAGCTCAAAATAAGTAAACTATTAAAAAAAATACTGACTTTTAAAAAACATTTGTAACTAGACAGATTCTAAAATGTACTCTTCAGCTTTCGTTCTTTGATAAGATGTCTGTTTGATTCAAGTTTAATATTGCCTTTACCACAAGTCAATAGGTCCAGGGGGCACTGTAAACATAAATTATCCAGGACCATAGATGAGAATGGGTGAAATAGCCAAAAGAGAATCCATGAAAGAGTTAACAGGATGAGTTTGAAGATTTGGATGAAATTTTCCAGGGAGCCCTAGGAGATATATTTGAAGAAGCAGGCTGGTTTCAGGCTAAAGAAGGCTTTAAAGGCCAGGAAAATCCATTTCAAAGACAGAATAATGAGTTAAAATTTCACAGTTGATTTCTGAAAGGTCCTCTTTGTGGTTCAGATGGTAAAGAATCTGCCTGCAATGCAGGAGACCTGGATTTGATCCCTGGATTGGGAAGATCCCCGGAGAAGGGAATGGCAACCCACTCCAGTGTTCTTGCCTGGAGAATGCCATGGACAGAGAAACCTGGTGGGCTATAGCCCGTAGAGGGTCGCACAGAGTCAGACATGATGAGTGACCAACACAACGCAACAGCAATAACAACGATGGCTTTATTTAGTAGTTACTAGAACAATCTCCCACCAGAATAAAGTTCCCTTTATTTTCTGAGCGCCAAATGATACGTCCAAATGACAAACGACAAGTGACCATCCATTTCTACAGGACAGGCATCAATGTGTTTGTTTTTAAAGATCCATCTAGTCTATGCTTCCTATTAGAACTCTGATGTTCTGAGGCTAATAGGTTTTCTCTGGGGACTAGGGTGATTAGGGGAGGTTATGTGGTCATAAACTTAGCAGTACTGGATTAAACAAGTCAGAGCATCTATTCATCAGGATTTTGAAGGCTCTTTAGTATGCTAATGTATTTTATTCTTTTCTCAGAAGAGGGGAGAGTATGTATTTTCCAAATTTAATAGTCTCTCTATTTTACTAAATGACCTGTTCATACCCTATGGGACTCAAGGCCTAGTTTGATCCTGTTCTACATATTTTAAAACTAAGGCCCAGAGAGTACAACGGGCTCTGTGTGCCAGGTCATGATTCTCACTCAGGATTGCTGACCACCAAGCAAGGCCTCGTTCCACTGTGCCTGGCTCCTGTCGCGTTTTTAAGTTTAGGGAATGTTGGGGGATTATATCTATTTTATTTTCAAAATAGTTTCATTGGTTTGTGGCTGCACTGGGTCTTCACTGCTGCACTGGGGCTTTCTCTAGTTGCAGCAAGCGGGGCCTACTGTCTAGTCGCGGTGCCAGCACTAGGCACACGGGCTTCAGTAGTTGTGGCTCTGGGTCTCTAGAGCACAGGCTCAATAGTTGTGATGCACAGGCTCAGTTGCTCCTCTGAATGTGGAATTTTCCCAGACCAGTGATCAAACCCATGTCCCCTGTGTTGGCAGGTGGATTCTCAACCAGTGGACCAACAGGGGTCCTCTATCAATTTTTTTTTTAAAGATTTTTTTCATGTGGACCATTTTTAAAGTCTTTATTGAATTTGTTACAATACTGCCTCTGCTTTATGTTTACGGATTTTTTTTTTGGCTGTGAGGCATGTGGGATCTTATCCCAACAGCGATCAAATCTGCACTCTCTTCATTAGAAGGCAAAGTCTTAATCTCTGAACCACCAAGGAAGTCCCTCTCTATCAATTTTCGGAGCCAGTCCTCCAAATAGTTTTACCCAGAACAAGGAATTGCCAGTGATTTCAGGAAGAACTAGCAGACTCCAGTGAAGAACTTGGCAAACTGGCCCAGGTCTGCCGTGCTTTCTTTTCACATTTTCCTGCAAAGCCAGTTCTGAGTAACCTACGCTTAGATGTCCATCCAGGAATGACACCCAACCTCTGTACTACTGTTTTTTTTATAAAGCCCCAAATCTGTAATACAATAAGGCAAACTGAAATAAATCCCTTTTAATGCAGCATGTAAAGCTAATATCAAAAATAAAAGCGGCAAGTTGTACGGAGAGGCTGAGAGATGCTGACATATAGTCAGGAAGGTGACAAGATGGAGTGGGGGAAATTTACAGTGTCCTTGAAACAGCAAAATGTATTAAGGTCCAGGCTTTTGTCTGACAGACCCAAATCTATTAATATTTTTACAAACAGTATAAATAAATCTAGTGGCTGGACCCACTCTGCCTTGGATAGTTGGACTTTGGGCTTCACGCACAGGTTTCAGTAATAGTGGTACCATGAGTTAATCACCAAATTCTCCTTCGGGATTCCCTGATGGCTCAGCAAGTAAAGAATCTGTCTGCAATTCTCTCTGCAAAGAGAAACAGGTTCAATCCCTGAATTAGGAAAGTCCCCTAGAGGAGGAAAATGGCAACCCAATCCAGGAGCCTGGCGGGCTACAGTCCACAGGGTCACAAAGAGTCAGACCCGACTAAGTGACTAAGCACACAAGCACTCAGGTAGTCCAGGGCCTGGAAGGTGTGCCCAGTGAGAATTCTCTGAGAAGGAAAGCCGTAGCCTTGAGTATGACTCAGTCTCACCCCAAACATCTAAACAGCCTCCTTTAGAAAGAACTGTGCTAATGTCCTCTGCAATTTAAGTAAGAAGCCAAACAAAACCCAGTGAAAGGAAGGTATAGTTTGACAGATCTTAGTTCAGCATAGCAGAGCCCATTCTAAGAGTCTGGACTGCCTGGTGGTGGAGAGCCATCGTTTGAGCATGACTATTGGATATCTGGCTCTTTTTCAGAATTACCCAACCACCTCCACCCTGGTGACATAATGCCCAAGGTACCACTAAAGGCATCTGTGGGCTTCAAATATGCCCTCTCAGCATCCTTGACCAATCAAGACAAATCTTTCTGAGCATGGCACTAATGCCATGAACCAGTGCTATGGACTAAACTATGTCCCTCCAAAATTCGTATGCTGAATTCCTAACAACGTGTGTGCTAATGTTTGGAGCTGGAGGCTTACGAAGAACTTTAGATTCAGATGAGGTTATAAGGGTGGGGACATCACAGTGGGATTAGTGTCCTCTGTAAGAGGCTATATCCTAGCCCTCGCCATCTGCAAGCCAGCATGAGGACTCTTAGCAGAACTCAATCATGTCAGCACCCTGATCTCAGACTTCTAGAACCATGAAAAAATGAACTTCTGTGACGTAAGCCATCCAATCTATGGTATTTCGTTATGGCAGCTTGAGCAGACTAACACAATGGATCATTGGGGTGTTTTTCCCACAAGAGTGAAACTACTTAGATGGTGGATAGGAACCCAACAGAAACTTAAGCAAAAGGGTAGAGGGTGGTACCTTGGGGAACCAGAGGGAGTCCTGCAGACTAGACCTCACCTCTGACAGTTCTGCTGAGAGCTGGCCCTGTGCCCAGTCTCTTCCCACTTCTCTTCATCTCACTAGATCAAGATAATATCCACATCTGCTATCCACAAATACTCTGAATTCCCCCGCCCACTCAGATCCCCGGGAAAACCTAACAAGCAGCACAGCAGAGAAGATGCGCAGGATATTTGGTGCTTTCTCAGGAGGACAACTGACGTTTTTCTGACACCCTCTATCCTGGTCTTTTTATTTGTCCCTAGTCAGTGAGCTGCAGTATGGTCCGGAGGCAAGATGGAATAGGACTGTTGGACATAGCCTTAGTGTGGTCGCCGATTAGCCACATGATCTTGGGAACTCACAGATTCTCTCTTCCCTGCACGTTCGCCTCCATGGCCCAACTATCCCACAGTCTCATTCTCCTCACCCTCCCAGATCCCTCTTTAACAAAGAACCACAAAGAGTAGCAATTGTTTTTATTTTCATTACTCTAGGAGGTGGGTCAAAAGAGATCATGCTGTGATTTATGTCAAAGAGTGTTCCACCTGTTTTCCTTTAAGAGTTTTATACTCTCCAGCCTTACATTTAGGTCTTTAATCCACTTTGAGTTTATTTTTGTGTATGGTATGCAGGAGTGTTCTGATCTCATTCCTTTACATGTAGCTATCAAGAGTCCCCCCCAGCACCGCCTATTGAAGAGACTGTCTTTTCTCCATTGTATAGTCTTGCTTTCTTTGTTATAGACCAATTGACCACGTGGGCTTCCCTGATAGCTCAATTGGTAAAGAATCTGCCTGTAATGCAGGAGACCCCAGTTCGATTCCTGGGTCGGGAAGATCCCCTAAGGAAGGGAAAGGCTACCCACTGTACTATTCTGGCCTGAAGAATTTCATGGACTATAGAGTCCATGGGATCACAAAGAGTCAGGCGTGACTGAGTGACTTTCACTTTCACTTACTTTCAATTGACCATAGGTACACTGGTTTATCTCTGGGCTTTCTATCCTATCCCATATTAAATTAACCTTAAAAATGCATTCTAATATACAGTAGGTGTAGATGCTGTACTATTTGATGCCACTTATATGAGGTAGCAAGAACAGTTAAATCCATAGAGTCAGAAAGCCCACTGGCAGATGCCAGGGGCCAGAGGGCGGGGGGTGGGGAGGGGGAATGGGGACTTAGTGTCTAATGGGGACAGAGTTTCAGGTTAGGAAGGTGAAAAATTCAGGAGATGGATGACGGTGAGAGCTGTACAACAATGTGAATGTATTTAGTGTCACTGAACTGTACAGTTAAATATGGTTAAAATGCTATGTATTAGGTGGCTTTTACCATAACAAAAATTTTTTTTAAAGAGTAGCAATTACGAACCCAGACTTTGGTGTCATGTATCTCCTGAATTCCACATCTGCTACATCTCATCTGTGAAACCTTGGACAAAATTAGATAATAGCTTCGAGTTTCAGTTTTATAGCCATCAAATGGGGTCAGTAACCATCCCTATCCTGAATGGTCTTCACATGCACGAAAGGAAGAATTGCTTGTAAAAAGTTGAGCACAGGCCTTGTGATGCTTAGTAAACATGAGCTTAGATTTTCTCAAAGCTACGGAACAACTTTCAGGGTCCCCCACCACCACATCCCCTCCCCAGTCCCCCCACCAAAACACTTGCTGTAGTATTCCTCTAGACTCTGTCTATGCAGGCCTAACAAACTCCTCATCACCTTTTGAGCCCCAAATGAAAACCTACTGACCTCAAGGAAGGTTTTCCTGGCTATGCAGGTAATGGGTCCCATGCTCTTACCAAAACAGAATTGCATCATTTTTCAGCCATTATTGCTCAGAACACATCACGTTGTGGAGAGTTTTTACAAGACTGTCTCTCTTGCTGCATCTCACATTTTTGCTGGGGCCAAGGCCAATGCCTCTTTTTCTTTTAACCAGTTTTTAACAAGTTAGCACGGCCTTTACTAGGCATGAAGTGTCTGAAAGACGGCCACTGGGTAGCAGGCGGATGAATGGATGCACAGTTGAGAAGATGAATCACAATCTACCATATCCATTTCTGAAGCATAAAACTGTAACCATTTCCTTTACTTTTACATCAGATGAGTAACTATTTAGGATCATCTACTTGTAAGACCTAAGTTTGGAGCATGTGCGTTAAAAGAAATACTCACCATTCATGTAAACCAGTCCCTTTGAGGAAAGAGAGAAGAAGATGATGATGATGATGTGATTTCACCAATGAGCAAACAAAGGCCTAGAAAAGTTTAAGATGATTCTAAAAGGTTACCCAGCCCCCAGCTCTATATAAAGACCTAGATCTGAGTCTGTACACCGCTAGCTCGCTGTGTGACCTTGGCGTAAGAGATTCCCTTTTCTGGGGTGTGGACTGGCCTCTGAGGTCTCTTCTACCCCTGGAATCACGGAGCTGGAGAGCCTAACCGGGGGCTGGGGGAGGAAGCAACGAGGCTGCCTGCTTCCAGATCCCCTCTGTGATAGAGAACTGTGTACACACTTTGACCCTATCAAAGCACTTGAGCGGCGTGGAGGAGTGTTATGATGGGCTTGATGGATCCTTCCTGGATTGGCACTTCAGTGTTCCCATGCCAACTGAAAGGAAAATAATTAAAAAACTGAAAAATACGAATTGAACACAAAAACCGAGCATGACCTTATGTCTGATGAAAAATATTCTACTGATTGCAGCATGAATTACCATATTATGGGGAAAGAATAAGAGAAACCTTGGCTGGGCTTTAATGACTGGATCCTAGGACTGGTGAAAAGGCGAGAGAGACTGGGCATGAGAGATGCAGGGGCTGGGAGGGAGGCAGGCTGTGGGGTCGGATTCCTTTCTTTGCAGCATCTATCAAAGAACACGTTGTCCTCAGCAACCCACTGGGAAACCAGGCAGGCCAGGAAGATGCTTTCTGCGTTTTTCATGGTTCTGCCACTCCCATCAGCTCCAGGAGGCCAGACCAGCAAGGCAACAATTCTCTCTTAATATTCAGCTGAATTCGTTTTCGGTTTCCTGCCAGCGTCCCGGATCCCTAGAGTGCCTGCGTGGCTTTATTTTGGCATCTGCTGCCTGCTGACTGGCTGCCCTGCTACTGCCCCACAGAGGGTGTGCTTCCTGGCTTGGAGGGAGTGAGACATCTGGGCTTCTGGGAGAGTAACCATCAGTGCTAGGCTGCAGAACCTTAGAAATCAGGGCAGGGACCCTCAAGGAGCCTCAGAAAGGCCCCTGGGCCTGGACTGGGTAAGGGAGGCAGGGATGAGATGTGAGCAGATGGGAAGTTAAGTAGCTGTGGCAGCTTCTTATAAAGAGATCACAGCTGGAGATGTGTTCATTACGTCCCTAGAGTGGTCTTTTCCTCATCTTTCCTCTACCCCCACATTAGTTCATCAGCAAATCTGTCAGCACTAGCTGCATAACAGATTTTGAACCCAAACACTATTTTTTCCCCCAGTCTCCACTGCTGTTTCTTGTATTTCATACCAGCACACTCTTCCCGTGTCCCTGCATTAACCTCCTAACTTGTCTCCTTTTCTCCAGGCTGTGTACCACCCAGAGGCTAATACGACGTTTTGAAAATATTAAGCTAAACGTGTCATTCAACTGCTTAAAGAAAAACAGGTCTGTACTGTGACCTACAAGATCTTCCATGAACCCATCGCAACAATCCTCTAACCTCATCTCCTATTTTCACTCGTGGAACTAGATTCTAGTTTTCTGAGCCTCCTTTCCATCCTTGGAACAGGCCAAGCTGCTTCCTGCCTCAGGGCCTTTACACTGGCTGTTCCTCCTCTTAGGTCTCACGGTTCAGATCTCAGCTCACAGGTTATTTCCTCAGAGAGAACTTCCCTGAACACTCTGCCCAAAGGAAGTCTCTAACAGCCCTCTACTTTAGTCATTTTTATTCCTTCAAAGTATTTTTTTTGGAATTAGTAACTATTCTGCTTGTTTGATCATATTAATTAATGTCTCTCTCACCCACTCAGTGCAAACTCCACAAGGACAGGGTCTGCTGCTTCTGGTTCACCGTATTCCTCAGAGTCCAACCCGGGTCTGACACAGAGCAAAGGCTCAGTAAGAATTTATCACTTGGATGAATAAATAACTGAGTGAATGAATGAGTTTCTACAGAGGGCTCTTCCTTCATGGAGGGTATTGTCCTCAGCACTGGGGATACAGAAATGAATAGGACAAGACTATTGCTCTGAAGCTGCTCACAGTCTAATGAGGGAAACTGAGATGCCAGTAGTTTTGCAGTAAGAAATATAATAATATGTACACACACAATCATGATGATTGTTCTGGCTAATCCTGAACATTGACAGTGTGCTCAGCATTGTGCAAAATACTTTCCATGTATTTTTGCATTGAATCATCACAAAAAAAAACCCTTTAAGTTAGTATGATCACACTTAAACTATGTAACAACACATCTGACAGAGGCAGAAATGGAGACCCAGAGAGATTCAGCTAACTCGCCCCTGCGGGCTGCTGGTAAGTGGCTAAGATTTCAACCTAGCATCTTAATTCTATTCCAAACCCTGTGCTCCTAGCACTAGGCCAGTGATTCTCAAATTATGATTCTTTTGGACCAGCAGTGGTCCAACTCATTAGAAATGCCAATTCTTTGACCCACCCCAGACCTTCTGCAGAATTCCTGGGGGTGGGACCCAGAAGTCTGTTTTAACAAGGTCCCTGGGTAATTCTGGTGATGCTTGGTAACATTTGAGAACCACTACCCACTGAATGACTTGTTATTTCTGGATAATGGGTTAGAGGGGAGTCAGGATTTTTCCTATAATAACTCAAATTTCAGCTCAAGTTCCATGAGTGTGGAAGACTTCCTGATCCTGAGCTCAAGGAGCTACACTGTGACCCAAATTAAGTCTGTTTCCCTGTGTGACCATGGTCCTTGGTACTTGTAGCCTGTCAAATCACACCCAGATATGCAGACCCTGGGGAGAAGGATGATCTCAGTAGGATGGAGTCTGTGCCCCCATTAACCTGGAGAAAGGAGGCAGGAGAAGGGTACAGGACCCAAGACATAGGACCATCCTAAGAAGTTCTCTTCCAAATGCAGTTAGCTGGTTGTTTAGCAATGTTCCATTAAGATTTATTGTTGTGGCCACAAGGTCATTATATGATAAGAATAGATCATGTTAATAATAAATAACCATAAGAAAAGTAAAATAGTCATGCCATAATCCTGACTACACTTGGCCCATTTTCAGGGCATTTTCACATGTATTTTATCTTTTAAAGACCTTATTTATTTATTTATTTATTTTAGTTGGAGGCTAGTTACTTTACAGTATTATAGTGGCTTTTGCCATACATTGATATGAATCAGCCATGGGTTTACATGTGTTCCCCATCCTGAACCCCCCTCCCACCTCCCTCCCTAACCCATCCCTCTGGGTCATCCCAGTGCACCAGCCCTGAGCACCCTGTCTCATGCATCAAACCTGGACTGGTGACTCGTTTAATATATGATAATATACATGTTTCAATGCTATTCTCTCAGATCTTCCCACCCTCACCTTCTCCCACAGAGTCCAAAAGACTATTCTATACATCTGTGTCTCTTTTGCTGTCTCACATACAGGGTTATCACTACCATCTTTCTAAATTCCATGTGTATGTGTTAGTATACTGTATTGGTGTTTTTCTTTCTGGATTACTTCACTCTGTATAATAGGCTCCAGTTTCATCCACCTCATTAGAACTGATTCAAATGTATTCTTTTTAATGGCTGAGTAATACTCCATTGTGTATATGTACCACAGCCTTCTTATCCATTCATCTGCTGATGGACATCTAGGTTGCTTCCATGTCCTGGCTATTATAAACAGTGCTGCGATGAACATTGGGGGTACATGTGTCTCTTTCAATTCTGGTTTCCTCAGTGTGTATGCCCAGCAGTGGGATTACTGGGTCACATGGCAGTTCTATTTCCAGTTTCTTAAGGAATCTCCACACTGTTCTCCATAGTGGCTGTACTAGTTTGCATTCCCACCAACAGTGTAGGAGGGTTCCCTTTTCTCCACACCCTCTCCAGCATTTATTGTTTGCAGATTTCCAGTCATACAAAGTAGAGTACTGTTAATCTGCCTGATTAGTGAAGGGAGAGAGTGAAGACATGTGTCTCATGGCCCGTAAGCTTAGTAGTAACAAAAGCTAATGTGTGTTGAGAGCTTATGTGGGCCAGGCTCTGTCCTACATGTGTTGATTTCCATCGAATTTAATAAAACCTCTAGATTTGAGGCTCCCAACTAGTCAGCTTTAGCCAGCAAAGTTTCTTTACTTTCACCTCACTCTAGACTGTAAGCTCTCTAGCCATTTGTTTATTTATCAACCTTTCTTTAGCTCATATACCAGGCAGAGAGGGAGCATGGCACAAAGGTGAATGTGCCTGGCCACAATCTGCTAGCTCTCTCAGGGGGACCCAGCGCAACGTAGTATCACCCAAGGTGGATTCTGCAGGATGAAGGCAAATTATTTATCAATTTCAAAGTTGCCAGATTCACAATCCTCTGGAGTTCTCTGAGGTTTAAACTTGAGCTTTAAGAAGAAAGGATATTTTGTTTCTGAACAAAGACACAGCACCCAACTGGCTACAAATGTTGCTGGAGTGAATGAGGACTCCATCAAATTTGTCTTCATGGGAGCATGTGAATAGAGGGTTAGGCAGGGGTGCCCACACAGAGGGAAGATTAAAGGGCGGGACCATTCTAGATCAAGTGCTACAGCCTCTACAGTTTTGACCCTTATGAATTCTGTGACTTTGGGCTAGCTTCTCTACCTGTCCCATCGTCTGCTTCCTCCTTCTGAAATAAGGACTGGGGCTCCCTACTTGCCTGCTTCACAGGGGCCTTTGAAAGTTAAATGTGCGAATAAGTAATAGAGTAAGTCCTCTGCCTACAAACAAGTTCCCTCCCAAGAGTGTGTTCATAAGTCCAATTAGTTCTTAAGTACAACAAAGTTAGCCTAGGTACTCAACTCTCACAGTCATCTATATAGCACTGTACTATATATAGGAGAAACAGGAGAGTGAAAAGACTGGCACTCAATATCCAAAAAACTAAGATCGTGGCATCCGGTCTGATCACTTCATGGCAAATAGATGGGGGAAAAGTGGAAACAGTTACAGATTTTATTTTCTTGGGCTCCAACATCACAGTGGATGGTGACCATGATCACAGCCAAGCAATTAAAAGATGCTTGTTTCTTGGAAGTAAAGCTATGATGAACCTAGACTGTGTATTAAAAAGCAGAGACCACTTTGCCAACAAAGGTCCATATAGTCAAAACTATGGTTTTTCCAGTAGTGATTTATGGATGTGAGAGCTGGACCATAAAGAAGCCTGAATGCCAAAGAACTGATGCTTTTGAATTGTGGTGCTAGAGAAGACTCTTGAGAGTCCCTTGGACTGCAAGATCAAACCAGTCAATCTCTGAAGATGGATTCTTTACCATCTGACCCATTGGGGAAGCCCACTTACTTAGTCAGCCCTCAAAAATGATGGACCAAGGATTTGAATTCACATCTGTCTTATCCCAAGACCTACTATTACTAAATCACTACATCAGAGTTCAAAATCAATTGAGAAAACCATTAAGACTCCACTATGTAAGTTACAGTGATAAAATGGGTGGAATCTAAAGAGCACAAAATTGAGGGTCTGGCATCAGAAGCTGTGAGCTTGGCCTTTGACAAGGAAAGTATTTGCAGATCCAAGGTGCTCCAGTGAGTGACCACAATAGTCCAGGCTAAGCAGTAGAACCCTAGATGGGGAGTCAAGGTTTAAGAGTCAGGGTCAGAAAGCATTCCTCCGGGGTGACTGAATACATCCTATAAACTGCAGAAAGCAGCCAGGACTACAGAAACAGACACTGGGAAGCAGAGGTGATTATCAGGCAGCTGCAGATTCCAAAGGCCTCTGATTTTTTTTTTTGCTGTAGTTCCAAAGGGGCATCTCATTTAACTCCATTCCCAGCCACCTGGTAGGGTTGGGGAGGGGCTTTCCACAGGACGAGAGTTTCCACCTCTGGCTCAGTGGGTGAGGCAAACTGGTCCTCTCAGGGGAAAGAGGAGAAGCCCAGTCTTGCTCCCCTCCTCTGGGTCTGGGAAAGGACCAGCTTCAGCGGTGAGCTGCTGACACCCATTTGGGACTCGCTCAGGGGACCAATTGCTGCTTTACTGCAGAATTTCAAATGGCTTTAGATGTGTCTCTGTTAGTCAAAGCTAAGGTCAATAATGAAAGTAATAGGATAGCTAATATGTGCTGAACTCTATTCAGGGGGTCCTTTTAAGGCTTATTCTAGGCTCCAAGCACTTTTACAAGCCCTGCCTCCCCTCATCATGTCAAAGATATTACAGTTTATGCAAATCTCACATTTATTTGATTTCTGTGAGTTGAGTGGTGGAGTTGTAGAACACATTATGACAAATTTTATAGACACTGAAATATTTATTAATTTGATATTGCCACTTGTGTTAAATATTTCAGAAACAATATATTTATTTTTCTGGCCAGAAATACTTTTTTTAAGGCTCTTCAAACAATCAGAGGGCCTGGACACTGAGCTTATCATGCCAAATGAAAAAAACAATTCTCTGATAATTGTGTCCTCGGAGTTAAGTGCTTCCACACATTGCCAGTGGATAAGTGTGGGGACTCTGGAATTAAACCACACTGAGCTGGAATCTTAGCACTACTAATTATAAGCTGTGTGGTCTCTGGCAAGTGCCATAATCCTGACTCTGCCCCAGTTTCTTCATCTGCAAAACAGTTACTGTGAGGACTAAATCAGATAATGTGCGTAAAAAGTTAAGGATGCTGCCTGTAACACAGCATGGAAAATTGGTTTCTTGTCATTTTTTTTCTTTTTTACAGTGTCCCATGAAATAGTCACCGTGGCTATTACTATTTTGAAGATGAAGTGACTGAGGCTAGAAAGGCTGTGACTTACCATCCTTGGTACATTGTGGGGGGATTCTGAACTGAGATCACCTTCTAAATCAGTAAGGGTTTGTATTAGTAAGGGCAGACCAGGTGATACTATGGTAGCAATAACTCCCACGTTGCATATAACATGTGTTTAATCTCTGACTCATGCTACAAGCCCATACAGGATGGCAGAGGAGCATCATTTCTCAGAAGCACTGAGGCACCCAGGCCAGGAGAGATTCCTTCTTAGAAAAGCTTCCATCAGAAGTATGTGACAAAACACACTGGCTCATAAACTTTCATCTCAGAGGTAACAGACAACACTTCCACTCACAGGACATTGGACCCAGCAAGTCTCAAGGCCGGGCTGAGTTTGAATAAGAGGTAGAGAAGACCAGGCACACCATGTGACTAGAAGGACAGTCCTAGTGTTATTTCAGAGGGAAACCCTGAGGATTAAGTTACTGAATACAAATGAACGGCTGAGTCTGGAACACGGTAAAAGCTTCCTTAAAGGCTGGATATTAATCCCTATTAGCTAATGGATTGCTGACAAAGGTTCATATAGCCAAAGCTAGAGCTTTTCCAGTAGTGTCCTGTGTGGACGTGAGAGTTGGACCATAAAGAAGGCCAAGTGCCAAAGACATGATGCTTTCAAACTGTGGTCCTGAAGAAGGCTCCTGAGAGTCCCTTGGACAGCAAGCAGACCAAACCAGTCAGTCCTAAAGGAAATCAACCCTGAACATCATTGGAGGGACTGATGCTGAAGCTGAAGCTCTAATGCTTTGGCCACTTGATATGAAGAGCCAACTCATTGGAAAAGATCCTGATGCTGGAAAAGACTAGGGCAAGAGGAGTAGGGACAACAGAGGATGAGATGGTTAGATATCCCCACCAATGCAATGGACTTGAGTTTGAGAAAACTCCAGATACAGTGGGGCACACAGAAGCCTGCTATGTGAGCTGCAGTTCACAGGGTCACAGAGTCAGACACAACTTAGCCACTCAACAACAACTCCTAAGGCAATGCTGCTGCTAAGTCACTTCAGTCGTGTCCAACTCTGTGCGACCCCACAGACGGCAGCCCAGAAGGCTCCCCCGTCCTGGGATTCTCCAGGCAAGAACACTGGGGTGGGTTGCCATTTCCTTCTCCAGTGCATGAAAGTGAAAAGTGAAAGTGAAGTTGCTCAGTCGTGTCAGACTCGTAGCAACCCCATGTATTGCAGCCCACCAGGCTCCTCCATCCATGGGATTTGCCAGGCAAGAGTACTGGAGTGGGGTGCCATTGCCTTCTCCTCCTATGGCATTATTCCCATATAAATATTTTCCACCTGATTCCCTTGTCCATGGCCTTCCCCTCCCAGAGATCCACTCTGCAGACTGCTTGCTTCACTGTATTCTGCAGATCTCCCTCTCATCTGCTCTCTCATTGATTCCTCATTGTCTTACACAACGAAGTTCAGACACCCAAGCTTAGCACCAGAAGGTACTCTGTCATCCATGCCAACCACCAGTGGAGTTTCTGTTCCCATTCCTAACACTCTGCCTCTGGTCTAGCTGGAAGAACCTAGTTAGAGCTCCCCAAATCAGTCTTGTACATTCCTACCTCAGGCTCTGATGAGCACCCTTCCTCCCACATGGTGCAGTGATAAAGAATGTGCCTGTCAAGCAGGAGACTTGAGTTCAGTTCCTGGATGGGGAAGATCCCCTGGAGAAGAAAATGGCAACCCACTCCAGCATTCTTGCCTGGGCAATCCTATGGACAGAGGAGCCTGGCGGGCTACAGTCCATGGGGTCCCAAAAGAGTCAGACACTCAGAGTGACTGGGTACTGAGCACTTCCTTCCTGTAGGAACTCCCCTCCCCCAGTGTATCTTCCCTTTGTAGATTCCTGGATTTTTTATGAACCAGTTTTCTAAGTCCTCCAAGAAGCCTCCTCCCCCAGCTCAGCCTGCAATGATTTCATGCAAGGCTGAACAGCCTCAATATTGAGAAACTGTGCCGCTCATTTGGCATTGAACTCAAGACTGCTTTGAACGTTTGTTTTCTTTTCTCTTTATACTCATGTTGCTGCTGTGTAAAGAACAAGAAGGACAGCATCAGACAGACATTGGAATAATTTCAGGTCTGTCATTTACTGGCCTTCAGACCTTGTGCAGGTTGGTCCTTTCCTGCAACACAGAACTGATTATAGCTGCCTCCCAAGGGAGAATTATGAAGGGAGAAGTGAAAACAGCAGTGATGCCCAGTGTAGGGTAGATTACTGTCCTCACATGGCTGATTCCCTAGTCCCTGGAATAGTAGCTGACATGTAATATGCAGTTCAATGACTATCTGTTGAATGAATGGATAATTATTATTCACTACTCAGTTCAGTTCAGTCGCTCAGTCGTGTCCGACTCTTTGCGACCCCATGAATTGCAGCACGCCAGGCCTCCCTGTCCATCACCAACTCCCGGACTAGTTTTAATAGTTTTCTCCAAAACTCTAAGTTCCTTGAAGATGGAGTGCTTTGAAAAGTAAACATTCTTTGGAAAAGAATTCTTAGGTGATGGTTCTCAAACTTTAGTATGTAGAAGAAGCAAGGAAGGTTATTTTAAAAAAATTAAAAATGCTGGACCTTGAATCTGTCAGAAAGAGAAAAACAAATATCATATATTAATGTATATATGTGGAATCTAGAAAAATTGTACAGATGAACCTATTTTCAGGGCAGGAACAGAGGTATAGACGTAGAGAAGGACTTGGGGACATGCAGGGTGTGGGATGAGGGGTGGGATGAATTGGGAGACAGGGATTGACATAAATACACTACCATGTGTAAAACAGATAGCTTGTGGGAAGCTGCTGTATAGCGCAGGGAGCTCAGCTTGGTGCTCTGTGTTGACCTAGAGAGGTGGGAAGGAGGGTGGGGTGGGAAGGAGATCAAAGAGGCAGGGGATATATGTATACAGAGAGCTGATGCACTTTGTTGTAGAGCAGAAACTAACACATTATAAAACAATTATACACCAATTTTTAAAAATGTTGATCATTGGAATCTAGGTTTACTGAATTAAAATTTGTGACATAAGGTCTAAAAAGCTGTATTATAACAAGCTTCCTAAATGATAGTGATACTAAAACCTCCAGATTAGGCTTTGAGAAATCTTATTTTGGGATTTCCCCTCTTGACTGGATATAAATTCCTCTAGGTAAGTCTCTGCAAGGCAGCCCATCTAGCAGGGATGGTCCTCCTAACCAGTCTCTCTGCTTAGCTATTCACTTAACTCTAGACTAGAGTACTTCCAAAACTCAGTTCATTAGAATTGGATTAATCTTTGTACACTTAATGGGTATAGCCTGTGTTTTTCTAAAAGGTGCTAAGTTTGAAGAGAAGAGGGTGATGATTCTTTAGAGTAAGTTTCTCTGACAACACTTGATTTTATTTTTAAACCCAGTGCCTTCTGTTTAGCATCCATTTCAGGGATTGGTGGCCAACAAGCTGTGATGATGGAGTAAAAAATACAGTTTCCTAATTGTAATTCCAGTGGACCTGTAATGCAAGATCTTACGGGTCTCTGGAGGAAAGTATTGTTCTTAATGTCAAAGATCACCCATTAAGCCCATCTGATAGCTGATAGAAGTCCAGAGGAAATATTTGCTATCTTTTGGTAGTTCCTGGATAAATAGTGAACAGACACCTTCAGCCTTAGCAATGTCAGTTCAGGATCTCTCAAGGATTCAACTGTTTATTTAACTAAGGTACAGCCCACGGGACATATATCACCTATTGAATTCCAGAGCTTAGCATTTTATTAGAAGTGTACACAACGCTTCCACACAAAAGAGCCGACTCATCCAATCACCAAAATGATCTAACGCTTCCTTCTTTCTTTAGCGTCTAGTGCAATGGTTCTCACCTGGGGGTGATTTTGCTTCCTTCCCTCCCCAGGGCACATGTGGCAGTATCTGAAGACATTTTTTTTAATGTAAATTTATTTATTTTAATTGGAGGCTAATTACTTTACAATATTGTATTGGTTTTGCCATACATCAACATGAATCTGCCACGGGTGTACACGTGTTCCCCATCCTGAACCCCCCTCACACCTCCCTCCCCATACCATCCCTCTGGGTCATCCCAGTGCACCAGCCCCAAGCATCCTGTATCATTCATCTGAAGACAGTTTTGGTTGTCACAACTTGGAAGGGAAGTTGCATGTAGGCAGAAACAGTGGATGCTGCTAAACATCCCCTGATGCACAGGACAAAGCCCTACAACAATAAATTATCTTGTCCAAAATGTCAGTAGTGCAGAGGCTGAGAAACTCCTGTCTAGTTTTATTCACTAAGTGCTGGGCACTGGTCCCCTCCAATAGTTCACTGTATGGAATTCAGATGGATTCTTCAGGGTGTTTCTTGTTCAGAATCGGCTCCAGCTGGCTTCCCCTCAGTGAGCAGACAAGGCTTGAGGGATACGAGTAGTTCCCATCCTTCCTTTCCTTAAACCCAAAACAGGTTTTATATGGTTTTGTATGGAAATATGGAAATCTGTCCATGGCATTTTATAAATCGAGCATTATGGTCCTCCCTCTAGCTGGAACCAAAACCACTCTTGCCTGGCTAACTGTAGCAGCCAGGCATGGGTTTCTCCAGATACAATCCTTGTCACCCCTTCCCTGGTCTGGCTGGAAAATAGCTCAGTAAATTGAAGAGTTTCTTTAGGTATACAATTGGCACTTTGATTGATGATAGTTTGTTAGCTGTGATCGTGGTGTAGAACAGCCAGGATGGAAGCCAATTTTCCTTTCAGCTCCTTAGCAACAGTCACTCAACACCATAAAACAAAGCCAGTCCTGTGGACGCTAAAGAGTGGGATGACCCTGTGCTAAAAGGGTCACTGGGTTCAATCCAACAGGACTGGGTTGGAATCTTGGTGCTAAACTTACTAGTGGGTCAGTTTCTTCATTTGGATGATAGGAATACTAATTCTGGCCCTGGGATTGAGAGGATCACTGATCATTGCTCAGGTGTTCTGTAAATTATACTGTTATTGCTCCCCTAAATGTGTACCTTAGGATTAGGAAGTCTTCTCCCATACTCACCCCAGTCTGTGAAGCCACATTTTCAAATCAGTGTATTATAATTTGAAGAAATATTTTTGTGACCGCAGCAAATCAGAAAAAAGAGGCCAAAAGAGTGATACAATTTTATAAGACTCCTTTATTCTGAGACTATGAGCTTTTTCTTCTTTGTTGTTCCAGTGCCTTTTCTATTATGAAATATGATGGTGATAGATTGCAGGATGTTTTGTTTTAAAATATCCTGACATGAAAATATAAAATATTCACATCTTATGTCAGTCCCTGAAATGTCTTTAAATTTTTTCTGATCTACAAACCCCAGTGCGAGGGAGCTCAGTGAATTCTCCTGGGCAGAAATGTTATTATTGCTAGTGACATATTATATATAAGTTTGTGTGCCTGTGGATTGGGTATGTGTGGCATGCATGAAAAGGACCTTTTAAACAATTTCTTAACCCACAGGCAGATCGTATTTGCCTGGGATCACAATGAAACACAGAGAGGTCAGCTGCCTCGGACTCAGGCACAGCTCATACCCTCTCTGGTCAGCTTTGTGACTCTACAGTAAGTTTTAAGAGCATCCATTTCCTCATCTGCAAGAAGGGAAGATAGTAATGCGACCCCAGGGTTGCTGGAGTGTAGAGGAGGGGCTGGGAGAAAAGACAACACTAGGTGGGTGCTTGAGATTGTTCCTTTTCTCCCTTTAAATCATGTCCTCTACCCCCTACTATATATATGGTGCACATGGAGGCTCTTCCAATGTTAAACCAATGCCTTCTAAGTTCCCTGCCTCTGAACATCTGCCACCCCCGTAACTGAAGTAACCCTGACTTCTAGGTACAAGCTCAGAGGACTAAACTGAGGTTCTCAAACTCTCGCAAGTGTCAGACCCACCCGGAGGACTTGTTAAACACACAGCTTTCCTGGACCCACTGCAGAGTGTCTGATTCTGGTCTGGGGTGGAGAGAAGAGTCTGTGTTTCTAATCACTTCCAAATGATGCTGATGCTGCTGGTCCAGGCACCACCTCTTGAGAATCACTGGGCTAAACGTTCCCTCCTCTTTTCAGCAACAGTTCACTCCTGTGCTTCCTGACGGTTGGCTGCAGTTTTTCTGGCCATTTTCAAAACCTGGCCCATACCCACTATCTCCAATCCTGGTAGAGACGCCATATCCTTCCAGCAAAGGCATCCCCCTGTCTACCACCTTCCCTCTCCCCCCACGTCCCATCTATCTGCAGGGCTTGCCTCACTAACCCCTGGCTCGTCTCCCACTCAGCAGACATCCATCCTACTGCCCCCAACTAGTTTAACCATTCCTCCTTCACGTAACAGCTACGTGACCTTGCGTAAATTGGTCCCCAGAGTAGATATCAGAGCATGAGTAAGCCTCTCCCATCTCAAGAACCAGATTAGCATCGTCCTGCCCAGAACAATGGCAACACAAACAATTGCAGCAGATTTTCTCATCAGGGCTGTGTCTGCCTATTTCACGTTAATGAGAACCGTTGTTTGTTTCGACTGAGTCGTCTTTATTCCATTTCCACCTCAGAGTAGGAGGCGTCTGTGTTTGCAGTCCAGGGGGTGAATTACAATACAGTCTTGTATTGTCAGACACGTCTATCCCTTTAGGGAACATCTTTCCAGACCACCAGTTCTCAGAGAGATGCCCAGGAGGGCAAGACTTAAGCTAACAAATGATGATCTTTCACTACAAAGCTACCTGTGGACCTCAAACTCCCAGGTTCCTCCCTCCAGGTACCAAGATGGAGGCAGTCAAGACTGTGAACAGTCAGGCTTCCTGGCAATCTGCTTAAAGCTTAGAAAGCAACCTGTAGCATGGCAAAGAAGTCATCTTCCAGCCACAGAGATATCAGCTGTGTGACCTTGGACAATCTAGTCAACTTCTCTGGGCCTGAGTTTCTTCACCTCTAAGATGGGAATCATGACAGTAACCACATCCCAGGGCTTTGGAAGAATGGGCTGACAGTCCTCTTCCCTCCAGGACTCAGGCTGAGATTTTTGGTCCAGGACACCCCATAACCTTGGGTGTCAGGTCTCTAGAATGGGGCACCTACCCACTCATGAGCTACCTCAGTTTAGTTCAATTGCTCTGTCTTGCTTCAAATACTTCCACTAAGAGAGCTGAAACTTCAGTCAGTCACAGCCCTGGGAAAAGACGAGTTGACCTCGTCACACCCGCGTGTTCGTGACAAGCATCAGAAATGCTTCTGAGGGCTACTTTGGCCAAGCAGAAGAGGAAGAACATGTGAGAATACCCAGACCCTAAAAGTCAGGGCAACACACTCTAGCAGAACAGAAGCGTGTAGGCTTGCCCACTCAGAATCCCAAAGAAGCCCTGAGTGATGTTCACCAGCTCTGAGGGCTTGCTGTAACATGAGCCTGGCCTCAGGGTGACGAGACATCCTGAGGCTTTGGGCAGGGCACATTCAAATTCTCAAACCCTCTGCTTTGCTTAGAGGCAAATTACATGAGGAGGGCAGCTTTCTGAAATTCACATACTGAGCTGAGCAAGCACTATTTGGGCCCTCTGCTGGGTGACCTTGGGGAACTCACTTCTCCTTTCTGAGCCTCAGTTTCTGGTTCCCTCATTTTTGAAATGGATTAATAACCTCCGTTCTGCCCACTTCACAGGGATGCTGTGAAGCCAAAATACTGAGGCTGCTAATAATATTAATAGTAGCAGTAATAATAGTAATAATATAATGGTTGTCCCAGCAACAACTCTAACAGCATACACACTCACGGTCCTCTTGGCTCTGTGGATTGTGTCAGTCCATTCTTCTGGCAGCCCTGCAAGGTGGTTACTGTCATGATACCCCGCTTAGAAACTCTAAGTGAAATTTCTTCACTAATGCCCAGTGAAGAAACTCTAAGGCACAGGGAGGTTAAATAGCCTGTCAAGGTCACACAGCTAATATGGTGGAGTGAGGATTAGATCCTACCCTGTCTGACTCACCTGCACATAAGCACCAAGAGACGCTGTTCTGTGATACAGGTTGACTTTTTTTTTTTTTTTTTGTAAATTTGAAATATCTCTGTGGCTGGAAGATGACTTCTTAGCCATGCCACAGCTTGCTCTCCATGCTTTAAGCAGGTCACCTGGGCGTCTGACTGCTCATGGCCTTGGCTGTCTCCATCTCGGTGTCTGGCCCCAAGTGGGTGGGCTCTCATTTTTTCTTTGTTTCTCCTCCCTTGCATTATGAAAATGAGAAGCAGCTATGAGCCTTACTGATTGCACATGGGACTGTGAGTGTCGCTACCTCTGCTAACAACTAATTCATTACCAGTCGGCAGACAGCTTCCACTGTGCTGTTATAATCTATTTAGCTTCCAGGTGCCACAGGGAATCAAAAACAATTTGCTCAGTGATCAGGTCTGGGTGTCGTCTGCATGCAGACAGGGATGCTCTGGTTCCTTGTGCTCCTGAGGGGTAGGCTGTCTGGTGAGGGACCATCCTCCTGGGGAGGACAAGCTCTGTGCAAGAGATGGAGACTGGAGGATGTGTCTAGGCTTGGAGGGAACTCAGTTTAGTCTCTCGTCCCCTTGAAGAAACACTTAGCAAAGGTGTATGGAGCACCCAGCATGTGCCAGGGACTGTGTCAGGACGTAGGGATGCAGTGGCGTGTTAAGACAGACAGAATCCCTACTCTTACTGGGAGTGGGGAAAAGCACACCATGGCCAAGTCAACAGATAAGTAATGGAGATGATGTGAGATCATTATAAGGGGCAAGAAGAAATGAAAACTCTGTGATGTGATAGAGAGTCGCTGGACTGGGCAGGGAGGGATCCCTCAGTTAGGATGATCAGGGTCTGTTGGGGAAAGGGATATTTGACCTGGGATGGTAATGGTAAGCAAGAATTGGTCCTGAGATAAATAAGATCAGGGAAGAACATTCTTGGCAAAGGGAACTTCAAATGCAAAAGCTCTTGGGTCCCAAGAGCAAAGGTTGGGTCCCAGTGCAAAGGCGCAAGACATAGAAAGGAGGCTCAAATAGGGTCAGTAAGCAGGGCACACAGACCATGCTCCTGCCTGGGGGCTCCTCTGTGAGGAATCCTCTGGGCCCCTGTCAGCCAAGGCAGGAGATGATTTCTGTGCATTCATCATTATCTCTATAGACTGTCTCTGAACCATGTCATCTCTCTTTCTTTCTGCATCTTTCCAAGGCTAGGACCATGTCTTTTTCTTTCTGTATCTTTCCAACCAAATTGTACACAGTTCTGGGCACGTAGCCAATTCTCCAGGTGGCCTGATAACTTTAAGGTGTAGCTTTTGGATAATGTCACAGGTCACAGAGGCAGAGTTCACATACACCCAAGGAAGAAATATTTTATATTCACCAAAATGATCAAGTCCTCAGTAGGTAGTAAGCTCCCTGTTACTGTCTGTATGTACTGTATGTAACCTCCCTGTTACGTACCTGTTAGAGGTATGTAAGTAGGAAATGGAAGATCAGTTGGCAGGAGAAGTAGGCACACAGATAGTAGCAGGAGCTCCAATTGTTACAGTTGTAATATCCTCATGTATTACCCGTCAGTATATTCCAGGCACTTTAGGTATAGGATCTCATTTAATGCTCTTACTAACTGTCAGGAGGTATTATGATTATCCCCTCTTCCCAGCCCTGGAAACTGAAACCCTAGTTGTCTGAGGACTGTGTGCCCTGTGTGCCTGGGGTCACAAAGTGAGGAAGTGTCATGGTCCAGATTAGAAGTCCTACATAGTAATCCTCTTTAGAAAAACTGGATGACTTGAGTGCATCTTTTGGCATCATGTATCCTGGCTTTCATTGCTACCATAAACATTATCAGGAGGTTTGTGCAGAGTCTTTGGGGTCCCCTCATGTGTCTTAGATAATAAAATAATGCTGATTTATAGAGTTGAATTTAATAGAATATGTTGGAAAGGATGGCTGAAAGCATATTTTTCTTCAGCAAAATCATTCCCTAAAGATGCTGCTGTGGTTGCCCACCCTACCCGCTTCTCTTCACTTTATCTGAGCAAAGCATTAGCTGCCAAAACCAAAGGTTAAACTATGTCGATGAAGAAATAAAAAATAAAAATTCACCTTGATGCCCCCCTCATCTTCCTTCAAAACACTGCAAATGAGGTCATAGCTCTTTCTAAGCTAATACACAAGCATCTCAAGAAGAGGTGAACGGATTTAAAGAGTGGGGAAAAAAGAAACTTTGGCCATGAAAATGAATGTATCAAGAGTTCAGATCATATAAAGCTCTCAGCCTTCCCTAGTCTTGCCCAGGTGTTCCATTTTCCTTGTAATACTATTCACAAGATACTCCCGCCCCACCCTCCGACCCCATGCCCCATCCTTCTGAAGCCTCCTTCATCCAAGAAGATCCATTTGGGTTAAAATGGTCAGCCTGAGAAATTAGGGAAGCCTTATCTGGCATTTCTTTGGGGCAGCCCAGTGCTTTAAAAAGACTGAGGAGAAATACCTCCAAAAGGATGTATAGGTTTCCCAGCCCAGACTACCTCATCCACTCATGACACATGCCTGGGCCTGCTATGCATTTGCCCTGAGACACTGGGGAAGGTCACAGAGCTCTGGATCACAAGGGATTCCCTCAATTCAGACAACTCTCTGTGAAGTCTCCTCAAGAGGAACATTGGATATTAGGGCTCGTTTCCTTGCACATGCATTGGCCCTGACAAGTCTAGATTTGTAAAAGTCACTCTCTAGGATTTATAAAACTTCATAATGCTGCTAACAATCATTATTAATATTTACTATGAATGTCTGGTTTCCCAGGTGGTGCTAGTAGTAAAAAACCCGCTTGCCAACTCAGGAGATATAAGAGACGTGTGTTTGATCCCTGGGTTGGGAAGATCCGCTGGAGGAGGGCATGGCAACCCACTCCAGTATTCTTACCTGGAGAAACCCATGGACAGAAGGGGCCTGGTGAGCTATAGTCCATGGGGTCGCAAAGAGTCCGATACACATGAAGTGACTTAGCACGCACACATGCACTATAAATGTTTACTAGAATTTTCTAGATCTTAAGCTAAGTGTTCTTGAACATCATTTGACTTAGTCTTTATCACACCCCTATGCACTGGGGACTGTTTTTTTCCTCATTAGCTAGACGAGGTTAAGATGCTTATTCAAGGTCACATGACTGGTAAGGATGTAGAGCTGATATCTGACCATAGATACTGATGAAACAGCCAGCTTCCAGACCAGCAAACACCGAGAGGCTTAACCAAGATCCTCAGGGCAGGCATCCCATATCCAAATGCCTACAGGAGCTAGACTGATAATGTGACCAAGTGAACCCAGAGGATGTCACCCAAACAAGAGCAATGAGAAATGACAGACAGGACAGCTTCACAATTGGAGAGACTAGGGGAGTGCCGTGGGGACCGTGGGAACAGGAGAGCACCTCCCAGCTAAACAGGGGCAGCCACTCAGGTCTTAAACCTCCCATGGCCAGAGGTGAATGTTTAACCTTCTGTCTACTTTCTCAAGGGAAGTTAAAAATCTGAATTTTTACTTGAAAGCATTCAGCTGTTGGATATCGGCAAGTAATTCAAATTTTTTAAAACATTTTGCCAGCTGAACAAAATACACCAGGTTTATGTCACCTTGGTGCTTCCCTGGTGGTTCAGATGGTAAAGAATCTGCCTGCTATTCAGGAGACCTGGGTTCGATCCCTGGGTCAGGAAGATCCCCTAGCGAAGAAAATGGCAACCCACTCCAGTGTTCTTGCCTGGAGAATCCCCTTAACAGGGGAGCCTGGTGGGCTATAGTCCATGGGGTCACAAAGAGGTGGACATGACTAACACTTTCTTTCATTTATATCACCTTGGACCTTATCCAACCCCTTCATCCTCTGTCTGGGTGAATGAAGGAGGAAGGAGGAACTCAGAGAATGAGAATGACTTTCTAAGGATCACACAATAAAATCAGAGGCAGGGCTGATCCTACAGCTCAGGGTTCTTTCATTACAAGGTGGTACTTGCTATTTCCAAATGATACAAACCCCACTCTGACCTCTAGCTATACCTGTATACGTCTGATGCTCAAGAAATTTTAAATTCAGTTTCTTTTAATCTTGCTCATGTTTCTTCAGGTATTAAGAGGATCTGTCCTGCATTGATGGTGGAAATGAAGTTACATAAGGGGAAGCCAATGAAGGCCTTTTATCTACTGTTTGTCTAGCAACCAGACCCAGAGTCCTTTGCTTTCCTCTCTGAGGATAGACGGCTGATGTTCTCTTGCTGTCAATGCAAAGTGTTCTTGCCTTTTTCGGTCATAGAGGCCAGCTTGCCTCCAATTTAAGTGGGGATGTTGGCAGAGGGTCATCAAGCTAAGGCTTTCCTTCCTACTAGTCTTGGCTTCAGGGTCTATTGTTCCCCACCAGTTTACAGAGGCCCAAGAAGAAGGCCCTGCTCAGGTGGAAACCACAGACACAAGACTCCCTCCATGAAATAGCAGCTCTGGAAAGCAGGTGACTGGGAATGATCTGAGAGCCCACAAAGGTGTCAGTCATGGCCCCGGCTTCTTGCCGTTATCTCTGAATTGCCTACCAAGTGGTGCTGTGACTTGACCCAAAAAGTTTCTGGAGTTGAAAGGAAGAGAGATTCTTAGGGATTAAGCAGCTAGAAAGGAAGTACGGGATCTGGGTTTTATGAACGGAGCCTTTTTCTTTTTTAATAATAATGTTTTGAATTTCAATCAGCCTTTGTCCTTTTCAAAATGTGTTCCCAAACTTGGCTGGAGAGCCAAACTCACCCTGTGAAAGAAGGGGTTCCCTGGTTCGCCTGAGAAAGACCAGTGGGGCTGTGAGGGTGGAGAGCACGCCCTTCAATGTGCTGTGGGAACAACAGGTCCGGGGAGCCCACGATGAGAGACACGGGAGACGGCGGGGGCGCGGGGGGAACAGATTCTCCTGAAGGAGAACGCGGTGCGCCCGCATTTCAAAGACTTAAAAGGAAGTTCCTAGCCAAGGCTCCCAGAATGAGAGGACTTGCTGGGCAGGAACCCAGAAGAGAACACTGGCTTGTAGAAGAGGAAGTTTATGAAGACAGGGGGTGTGTTTCTTCCCTGTCTTCTGCCAGTTGAGGAGCTATTTTGGGCAGAAGCCAGCAGGCACCTTGAATAGGATGTGGTCTCCCAGGAGGAGTCAGACAATCTGCCTGACTAAAAGAAAGAGAACCTGCTCTCAGCATCAGCGCCGCTGAGGCTCGGCTCACACACCCCCTTCCGTGGCAGTCTAATTCCACAAGGGTGGGGTGCCAGAAACCCTGCTCTTCTGTTTCCCTGGAAACAGGAAGATTGCCTTTCCCAAGTCAACTGGGGGACACAGATCCTGGGAGCCGACTGGAGGCTGATCCCTGAACACTATGAAATGACTTAGCGTACTAGACTGTCATCGCAGAGCCCTTGGACACTCTGCTTTATTTGCGTCACCCTGTGAGGCTGAATGGACCCCAACAGGCAGCTGCAGAGATGTATCTCAGGAAATGGTCTTCTACTCACAGGTCGTAAGAGCTGACCTGACGTGGGCGAGTCAAAGCCTTCACCCCTCCAAGGGGTGTCTGGAGCAGGGGGAGGCCAGGAGAGATGTCAGGGAGAGTCCATGGCCTGGAGACGGGAGATCTGGTTCACATCCTTTGCTGCCACTTACTAGCCTGACCTCCAGAAAGCCCTTCCTTCTTTTTCTGAATTCTGCTTTTTTCTAATCTGTAAGATGTGAATGGGAGTGGAACCTTTAATCTTTAAAGTCTCAGATCATGTCACTCTAGGGAGCCCTCTGATACCCTCCTCTTACACGTTCCCCACCTCCCCTTTAACTCGACCTACGTGGCCCAATGGAATGCGGTCCCTGCCCACCACACCCGCCTGCATCCTTGCCCTCTCCCCGCTCAGCTCTACTGAACTCCTCCTACTTCAGGGTCTTTAACTCTACCAGAACAATCTTCCTCCCAGCCCACATCCCCTCTTCACCTTGCTAACTCCTCATCCCTTGGTCTCAGCATTAGCACCACTTCTTTAGGGAGTCCCTCCCTCACTCTTCTATGGAGGCTCAGATGGTAAAGAATCTGCCTGCAATGCAGGAGACCCAGGTTCAATTCCTGGTCAGGAAGATGCCCTGGAGAAGGAAACAGCTACCTACTCCAGTATTCTTGCCTGGACAGAGGAGACTGTCAGGTCCATGGGGTCCCAAAGAGCTGGACACAACTGAGCAACTAACACTTTCCCTACTTTCACTCCCTCCCTTGCCGAGATTAGGTTTTTCTTCCCATGAGTTGATAAGCACTGTAGACTTTTCCTTGGAAGCATTCACAACAAGGCAAAGTCGACCACTGCTTCTGTAATCCCTTGCCCGTCATCTTTCTCTCCCAGAGAATAAGCTCAATTATGACCCAGGTCTGTCTCCTTCACACCTGTAACTTCCAGCATTAGAACCCACAAATCTAGAAACAGGAGGTACTGAGTGACTGTTTTCTGAGAGAAGAAGGGGTCTATGTGTATGTAAACACCCCTGGCTTCAGTGTTAGTGATGCAATCACAGCACTTGTGAAAATAAGAAATACACTGGGCAAGCCGTCACTTTACTGGCTTGATGAGAAGACAGAACATCTTAAATGTCCCTATATTTATCTTCACCTTCGATTGGACAGCACACCCAACATGGTGGCACAATATAGAGCTGGCTCACCTGTGTGTGTGATGAAAATAAAAAGAGAGACAGTGATGGAAGAAATATGTTCCTTTTGTCTCATGAACGACTCTGCCCACAGAGCCAGGCAGAATCGACTAGATCTACCAAAATAAAATGGACAGGAGAGTGACGAATCAGCGATGAATCCAGGAGGATACTGATGGGCAATTCATCACAATGAGTATTTGCTGGGCACCTACTCTTCACTTAGATGTCACGCTTTGCTTCATGTTGTTGATATAAATGTGGTAATGGTAGCTGATAGCTAATGTTCAGTGATATTAAGTGATCTATCCAAATTAACCTCAGTCTTTGCTGGAAGGACTGACATTTGAATCCAGGTTGATCTGAAGTCAGCCTTTTCCTCTTAACCTCTGGAACACACAATGTCATGTCACAAAAGAGAAAAATGATCTGGGGCTTTGGGATGCTTAATCTGAGGAGTACTGTACCTAATGCATTATTCATTCAAGATGTCTGCCCTCTTGCTCCATCTTACTCATGACAGTGGGACTCTCATAAAATGGCTGGCTAAGGAGCC
Organism: Capricornis sumatraensis; assembly: GCF_032405125.1. NCBI lineage: Eukaryota > Metazoa > Chordata > Mammalia > Artiodactyla > Bovidae > Capricornis > Capricornis sumatraensis. The sequence goes on from NC_091077.1 coordinate 64,484,834, forward strand.
GTTGGAGAAGGAAATGGCAACCCACTCCAGTATTTTTACCCAGAAAATTATATGGACAGAGGAGCCTGGTGGGCTGCAGTCCATAGGGTTGCAAAGAGTTGGACACAACTGAGTGACTAACACACAAAGGCAGTAGTGTGCACCTTTTGACATGAAGCAGAGAGAGAGCAAGTGGTAGGAAAAGTAATTTAAAACTGAGAGTCCAAAGACGTGCAGTGAAGCCCCAGACTTACTTTTCAATCTTACTGTAGAAAGGATGGATATTCTGTTAGTCCAGACACCTGACACACCCAATGGGAATGCAAGTTTCTGGGGCTTTGTCCTGTACCCCTAGAGTTTAACCAGCTCTCTCCCAATCTGGGTAACTTCCTATAGGTTTCCTCCCTGCCAGCTAGGAGATATGGGAGTCCTAAGGATTCTCTCCAAAGGTGGTATACCTGGAGATGTTAAGCCTCCATTTAGAGTCAGGACTGAAGCCAGGGAGGAGCGGCTATCTGCTTGCCTATCTTCACGGTTCCTATCCAGCACCCAACAGTGGAGGCTCCATCCAATTTCTGGAACATTTGCCTGTGACTGACTGATTTGTGAGCCTCAGGTGGCAGGTCCTCTTTCACCCATCCTGTCCAGCAGGCATCACCAGGGGGCCTTAACACCCAGCCCGGCCAGGTGCAATCGCCCACCGGTTCGCACACGGGATAGATGATTAACATCTTATAACCACTCGCTCTGTCATTACATATTATACCACCTCACAGAGGGTCTTCCCACTCGTAATGCCCTCAGCTCTCACTGCGGTTCTTACTGGGCCCATTTCGCAAAGCTGAGTGGTTTTCTCATGGCCACTGCTGATCACCAGCCTCCAATTCTTCAGCAAACTTCCCACTAATATCACTCACCTGTTAGTTTAATATTTTTCTTCCTTGGCCCATTAGTATTTTCTTGAATAATTTAGCCTTGAGATAGTCGGAGACTAGTGGTTAGCAAATTTTCTCATCTGACATGATCTACATTTATTTATTTGCTCACACCTAAATATAGAGAAGGCCCTGCTCTTAAGAGAGCTACAATCTAGTGAGGCACATCAGTCATAAACATACGAGCAGTTTACAGGCATTCTACTCATTTATTTAAAAAACGTTCATCACCCAAAGCCTGCTGGGGACTGTTCTAGAAATGAGGAATAGAGAGACGCTCAAAGCAGCTTCCTGCTCCTCTGATGCTTGTGGTCTCTTGGGGGCAGAGGAGGGGAAAGATAAATTGTAGATAAACCCATTGAGAAAAAATCTCAGGTAGTCATTAAGCTCTAGAAGAAAAACGTTAAAAGGAATGAAAGAGAGTGTGATGGGAGAGGAAGATTAGCCATTTAAGAAGAGAGAGGATGCCTACTGTACCGCACAGGGAACTCTAGTCAATACTCTAATGGCCTGTATGGAGAAGAACCCTAAATAAGAATGGATACATGTATATGTATAACTGAATCGCTTTGCTGTACACCTAACACAACATTGTTAATCAACTACATGCCAATAAAATTAAAGAAAAAAAGAAGGGTGGTCATGGAGTAAGGTGATGACTTGTGAGTTGGGGGCTCCATGAAGAGAAGTTGTCAATCATGCCAAGATCTCAGGGTGGAGGGTAGCAAATGCATGGCTATGGGGCAGGAACAGGCATGAAGCATTGGAAGACAAGAAAGGAGGCCCATGTGGCTGAAACAAACTGAGGAGAGTGGAGGCCACACAGTCACTTGGGCAAGCAGGAACCAGGTCACAGAGGGCCTTAGAGGTGTGGTAGGCTTAACATGGAAGAGTGTAAAAACTTGGACCAGGCTACAAGCCATGGGACTCCTGAACTGTGAGTCCGATAAGCCTTCAGAGGAGAAGGAGATGGTGGTAGGCTGAGGCAGTCCAGGAAACGTCTCCAGTGTTTACAGCAAGAGCAGTATCTGGCGGGAAGCATGGTGGACATTCCAAGTCTGGAGTCAACATGGTTGGCCTGGAGACAGGAACTGACATGGTGTGTGTGTGTAGGTATGTGTGTGAGTATGTGTATATACATGAGTGTTGGGGAGTGAGGGCTACCAGGGGAAAAGACAACGTTTAACGACCAGAAGAAAGTGGAAGATGACTAAGAAGTTGTATTAGGAAAGTCAAATATTCAAGGCAGTGTCTGTTTAGGGCCAGATGAACACTTTCACTCAGAAGCAATGTCAGGTTCCAGAGCTCCTCTGAGGTATCTCTAAAGTTCTGACATCTGAAATCCTTTATCCCCTGTTATTTATATTCCAAAAGAGACAGCCTACCATGGAGGACCCATTGAACTGCAAAGGGTAGGAAATTAGAGTTGTTGAATCCATCCCTACCCCTAGCCTTGCATTTAACATAAATGAACAAACTCACACACAGGTAGTGTTGGAACGGTGCTTAACTGTGAGAACAGGGAAATCTAATCACAGGAGGACATCTGAGCCACTGGGAAGCCTTCACAGTACCTGTCTCTCCAATTACATCACGTACCATCTCCCCACCCTCCAAATGATCACGCACAGGGAGTGTTAGAGCTGTTGCAACGTCCGTGGTTCTCCCTGACTCCTTACCAAGAACCAGCAGGTAATCCATCCTACAGGAATCTCCTGTGGAGTGGGGGGAGGAACTGCCAGTCCTCTTTCTGGTCCATTTCTCCTGGCAGGTCTGCCCTACTCTATGGGCCACAGGCTTAGAGGTCCCTCCATCAGATGGTGCAAAGGAGGAGAACTGGGGTCACTGCTTCTGAACTTGAAAGGCTCCTTTACACATGTGGGACCCACATGTGGATGTTAGCTATGAACAGGTTTGGAAGGACTGAAACAAGAAGGAAAAAAACAAAAGCCTCTGAATGGAAACTTAACTGCAGAAAATGAATCCATTTCCAAACTTTTTACCCTCTTCTCATCTTTACCAACCTCCTCTGCTAAGCCTGCTGCCAGTGGCACTGATCTATTTCATTCATGATTCTCACAGGGTCTTGGAGGTCATTTAGTCCTGATCTGTTCTCACTACAGGAAATGAAAGTTCATTTGGAGGGTGGGGAGATGGTGTGCAATGTGACTGGAGAGATATACACCATGAAGGCATCCCAGTCACTAAGATTTACACCTATGATCAGATTTCCCTGTTCCCTAGGCTACAGTTCCTCCTATTATTACCCCTCCCCAAAATTTAAAGAAATTGGTACTTTTAACTGATAAGTTACCCAGAAAGGTCTAATACAAAGATTATTTACTGGCTATTTATACATGAATGTGAAAAATGTGTAACTTGCTGTCCACCTGAGAATTTATGCAAAAACAAATTTTGAGCAGGAATACAGTTGAAGATTCTCATGGATTCCAGGAGAGATTTTGATATAGTTAAGATGAGATGCTATATCCTACACGCATGTTCCTAATCTATTGACAAGTGAATGGTGCTTCTGTTTGAAACAAGTTTCTAAGCATTGCAGGTCAAGAACTTCATTCAACTCATAGTATGAGGTCACAGAAAAGCAAATATTAACAGCAATATGATTCATAGATATGTTTTTGCTTAACAAGCAGTATCTTTAAAAACTGCATGTGAGTTCTTTCAGAGAGGAACGCTCTCTTACAGTTAGCTACAGCTCTTGCTTTTCCATATAGCATATTCCCAGGCCTTTTCACTCATGCCAGTTACCCACATGACTCCCAGAGGCATTTGAGTTTGTGAATCCTCCCATTGCACATACTGAATTTAACTTTAAACACATATGAGGACCCACTATGGGTTGGGCACTGGAGGAGACATAAAAAGGATTAAAAGATTCATTCATTCATTCATTCATTCAATGATCACTGGGTGCCTGCCATTTTCTAAGTACCAGGGCTACAACTCAGGTCCCTGGAGGGAAGACAGAGAGTAAATCACAATAAGGTGTGATGAGTGTGACAGGTGGAGAAGTACCAGAGTGAATATACAATACAAGGCAAACATCTACCTTCCAGTACTTTGAAAAGCCAAAATGCTTACTCCAATAAAAGTACTACACATGAGAAAGTCAGAACAGTACTAGTCAGTGCTTAAAGGAGCAAGATGCTCCTCCAATTCGGTCAGGAAGCTGTCAAAGAACATTGTGTGGGAGAGGGAACATTTCAGCTGATCCTTGAAGGGTGGTTGAATTTCTACTTTTGGCAAAAGTGTTGGGAAAGGCCATTCTAAGCAGAAACACTGCATGTGCACAGGCGAAAAAGCAAGAAGGCAGAAGATATTTGGTTAAAAGGTTGCAACAGTCACACCAGCTGTCATGAGCGTTAGATACTCTGCGAAACACATCTTGCGCATCATCTTACTTATTGCTCACAATTGTCCTCAGAACCACACCATTAAAGTGCCCATTTAGAAAAGGGTAGTTCAAGTGAGGCTCAGAGTATAATTACTTACCAAAGTCATCCATCTAAAAAAAAAAATTCAAAAAATGCAGAGCTGGGAATCACATCGTGCCAAGTCACTTCAGTTGGGTCCAAATCTTTGCGACCTTATGGACTTATCCTGCCAGGCTCCTCTGTCCATGGGATTTTTCAGGCAAGAATACTGGAGTGGGTTGCCATGCCCTCCTCCAGGGGCTCTTCCCAACCCAGGAATCGAACCCACATCTCTGACATCTCCTGCATCAGCAGGCAGGTTCTTTACCACTAGTGCCACCTGGGAGGCCCCAAGAATCACATCAGCAGCTGTCAAATTCTAGAATATGGGGACTGTCAATGAAAGCCTCTGTCACCAGGCCATGGTATATCTACACGTGATTTGTGACAGGGAGTCCTTAGAAGATCTGGGGGCTACTCTCATACTTACCCTGGAAAAGTTGCCTAACCTGGAAATGTTTATTTTCTTCCAAAGCATGCTGAGAAAAGAGAATCAACTGTTCTTTCCTCTCCGTGCCTCTGCTGCTAACATTTCTCTGAAACTTCAGGTCCGAGGAGAGTAATTAGCAGCCTGGCCTGTCTGGGAGAACAGCTGAATTACTTGACTTCAGTATTTGATGCCAAGTGAAGGTGTAGCTGACAGCTCGCTCTCCTCTGGGGAGAAGGAGCTGTGGAGGAGCCTGGATCTATTGGCAGAAACTATAGGGGGAAAATGCCCTTAGAAATTCAAGCTGAAAAAAAGATCTGGCGAAAGCAGAAGGACCAACTAAGGTAGTAAATGCTTCAATAAGCTTTGATAATAGCAACCTGAAAAATCTTGCATGTTCGGTTTGTTTCATAAACCTCTTAGTAATGAGATGAATAAAGACTTCTTGCCTGGAAATGTAACTGGTAGATACACAGATGGCAATGCATTGTCAGTAACTCATGGAAAGACAGTGGCAGGTTGTGGCTTGAGCCTCCGGACAGTCACTACCGGTTGTGTGGCCCTTGGGCACACTGTATATATGTTCTTGGGCGTCTTTGACACAGGATTGTAACTTCCCACTTTAACACACTGGCCAGTCTTAACAAAGGGTCAAGGGGATGACGAAGGATAAGATGGTTGGATGGCATCACCCACTCAACAGACATGTGTTTGAGCAAGCTCTAGGAGACAGTTAAGGACAGGGAAGCCTGGCGTGCTGCAGTCCATGGGGTTGCAAAGAGCTGGACACGACTGAGCAACTGAACAACAACAGTTGATAAATGCTGACTTCCATGGCCTACATATCGATGTCTTCAGGGAATGGGGCACGTTTGAAAATGTTTATTTAACATTATAACATGGTTTCACATGGGAATATAATTACATTCACTGAGTTTTTTAATACATGGAAATAATGCTTTAAGAAATCTTTTGGGGGACTCCCCTGGTGGTCCAATGGTTAAAACTCTGTGATTCCACTGCAAGAAGCACAGGATCAGTCACCGGTTAGAGAAATAAGGCCCTACAAGCCATGTGGTGAGGTTAAAAAAAAAAATCTTTTTGCCTCAGCAGATGCTCAGTGCCATAGGAATCAAGCAACTTCCTCACTGGGTCCATGCATCCATTTTAGTGGGGGTGTATCAAAATCTCTAGGGGAGGAAGAGTGGCACATGGACTTTTTTCATTCTAAAGAGGCATAGGTCATTTTTACTGTGTTGTTAGGATCAGGTGAGTGGAGGCAAAAATTCCCCATAAATTTAGTGTTGGATGTGTGTACAGAGTAATGCTATTACCCACTCTTCACCACCATTGTTCATTTAATTGCACATCTAAGAACTGGGACAGTCTTTTAGTCCACTCAAGAGATGATCCAAGGTGGTCAGAGCTGTGGCCTGTGTCTATTGAGTACAGCAAGGTAACTGAACCATACGGTGGACAGAAACATCATTCCAGACTTGTGAACATTGTTCTCTAGTCAATCGAATAAACAGGTGGTAGACAAGAGCATTAATGATTCAAAATTGTTTCAGAATGTGTTTGGAAGATGAGTGATGTGAATATATGCAACTTTTATTTCTTGTCCTCAGGTCAGTTCTCCCTATAAAGCACCCATTCCCAATATTAAGTATCTATAAATGCCAGCTGTTCATTGCCTGGTCACATCCAAATTCAAGGCTGTAATTTTCACCTCCACCTCATTGTGTCCCTCCTCTTGCATCCCGTCTCAGTGATGGTGCTGTCGTACACTGATTCATCCAGAAGGAGATCAAGAGGCTCCTGGCTCTTCTTTTCCCCTTACCCATATCTTTGATTTGTCACTAAGACAACCCTCCCAACAGCCAAGGCTGGTAGTCCTGATAGAAGCTCCCAACTGCCCTCTACACCTATGCTGTCCCTGCCACCAAATCTGTCCCCAGTTCTGCCACCAAAATCAACATCTTACTTCCCCAGAGGTCCAGTGGTTGAGAATCTGCCTGCTGATGCAGGGGACATGGGTCCGATCCCTGGTCCCAGAGGATTCCACCTGCCACAGGACAACTAAGCCTGCGTACCACAGCTAGAGAGCAGCCCCCACTCGCCGCAACCAAAGAGAGCCCGTGCACAACAACGTGCAGCCAACATATGAACAAATAAATACATCATTTTGTAAAAAGTCATCATCTTCAATCGCTAAGCCACCCCACTTTATTGCTCATGGGGAAATCCAGGCATCACAGGTAACATTCAAGGCACAGCAGAGGCTGAACCTCTCCTATCACACTTGTCCTTCCACACCCCACCTGAATCCTGCTTCAAACCCACACCCAAGTTCTAAGCCACGGCTAGATCTCCCTTCTGTACTCTCTTGCTTCTGCACTTCAGAGGAAGCTGGTCACTTTGTCAGCAAAGCCTTCCTACTCTGTTTTCTTCCTCTTTTTTTTTTTTTTTAAGAAATATTGAATTCCAATGTTTTGTACCTGAACTAACATAGTAATGTTGGTCAATTATATCTCAAAAACAAACAAATTCACAGAAAAAGAGATCAGATTTGTGGCTATGAGAAGTGGGGGTTGGAAGAAGGAGGAATTAGGTGGAGGCAGTCAAAAGGTACAACTTTCGGTTATAAGATAAATAAGTACTAGGATGTAACGTACAACATGATAAAGATAATTAACACTGTTTATGTTATACATAAAAGTTAAGAGAATAAACAAAAGAGTTCTCAATACAAGGAAAAAGTGTTTTTATCTATTTCTTTAATATTGTTTCTATATGATGATGGATGTTAAGCCTATTGTGGTAATAGTTTCATTATGTATGTAAGTCAAATCGTTACATTGTACACCTGGAGTTTATACAGTGCTGTGTGTCAATTATATCACATGGAGTATAATCTATAACAATACAGAATCACTATACCATACACCTGGAATTAATATGACATTGTAAATCAACTATAGTTCCATTTCTCAACAAGGGACATGGAAAAGAAGTAGAATGATGGAAGTAGATTTTTTAAATTTTTATTTTATATTGGAATATAGTTGATTAACAGTGTTGTATTAGCTTCAGGTGTACAGCAAAGTGATTCAGTTATACATACACATATATCTAATCTTTTTCAAATTATTTTCCCATGTCTGTTTTCTTTTTCTTCACCCTCCCCTCTCTCTATTTAAGACTCTGAATCATCTCTCAGGGCCAAGTTTAGATCTAGTCCCCATCAACAGACCTTCTTGGACCTTCTACCCTCAGCCCCATAAACACTGGCTTCCCCCGCTCCCACTGTATCCCTTATTATGCAGCTCCACATGAGCGAGATTTGTATGCATGACTGTCTCCCCCTCCCTGAGACTGACGGCTCCTCTGGGGTAAATGCCCGTATCACACTCATCCACGGATCTTCTTCCTCTCACCTCCTTCCTCCTCACCCTCTCCTCCAACCCAGGCATCTGAGTGCATTTCACACAACAGACACCCCAGCTACGCTTGTTCAACAGAATCCATTAATTTGTACTCTGTTTTCTTGGCAATGGCTGATGGACTCCTCGGGGCTGAATAAAAATTTTAGCTAACATGATGTTGGATAAAAACGTTCACTGTTTTTCTCATATGCCTTTTAGAAATCTTTTGCTGTATTCCATCACTCCACCTCCACCTGCTAATCTCTTAAGGATCTTGAAGTTTCAGGGAAGGGGCAACTGATTGACTTTTCTACCTCTTTCATATTCCCAGTCAGTTCTCTCTTCTCCATTGCCATCACCAGCACCTTCACTGAGTTCACCTTTGAGGTTACTGTTCGAGGGTCCTGAGATCAGAACGTCTGAGTTCTAATACTAGTTGTGCTGATAAACAGACCTTGAGTGAGTCAGTTACTCTCTCTGGGTCTCAGTTTCCTCAACTGTAAAATAAAAATATCAGTGTTGCCCATTTCAGAGAGAGGTTCCGGAGGCCTGATGGGTGAGCAGGGCACCTTGGGAAAAGAAAAGCAAAGGCACATCTTGAGAACCAGGTAATCTATAAACCTGCCAATGACACCTGCTGTCTGCTTTCCGCCCCATGCAGTTTGTGCCTGTAGATTGTAAGCTGAGTGAGGAAAGAGATGGTGTCTGCTCCTGGCTCCTGACACACAAGAAGAGCATAAATAAGCTTTGCAAAGCAAAGCCCAGCTCTGGAATTCTGCAGCAGCCCAGAGATCCAGCCCTGCACATCAAAGCCCTGTGGAAAACTAATGATCCCTCCTCTGTAGCCCTGCAGAGCAGATCCTGGCTGGCGAGAGCTCTCTTCATTCTCCACATGCCCCTAGCTCCCCCTCTCTGCCCACCCACCCCCTGTCTTCCAGTCAAGCCACTGTGTCTCCGGCTCTGTTTATTATCGCCTGGGTCCTTCTCTGCACTGCTGCTGAGGCACTGTCTTTGATGAGTTTAGCCTGAAAGGTGATTCAGGCTAAAGGTGATTCAGAAATGAATTGCACTGTGATTTAGGTCCATGGCAGTCCTCCTCCGTCATCACGTTTGTAAGAGGCTTCATAATAGCTTTAGGGTCTTGGTGTCAGAATCAGGGATTCTAGCGGTTTCAAGATAGATAAATGCTACAACCAAACGCACAAGCAGATGGTGGTGCTGTGAGTTAGAGGTGAAGATCCAGGTGCCGGTGCTATGAGCCAGTCATGCTTCCATCCTCTTTATCTGTTTTTTTGTTGTTCTTCTGTTGTTCCTAAGTTGTGTCTGGCTCTTTTGCAACCCCACGGACTATAGCCCACCAAGCTCCTCTGTCCATGGGATTTCCCAGGCAAGAATTCTGGAGTAGATTGCCATTTCCTTCTCCAGAGGATCTTCCCCACCCAGGGATTGAACCTGAGTCTCCTGCTTGGCAGGTGGATTCTTTACCACTGAGCCACCAAGGAAGCCCCTCTTTATCTTCAGGCTGATAGAAATCAAAAGATGAAACATAACTCTGTTTTGTTGGGCTGGAGAAGGCAAATGCTACCCACTCCAGTATTCTGGCCTAGAGAACTCCATGGACTGTATATAGTCCATGGGGTCGCAAAGAGTCTGACACAACTGAGCGACTTTCACTCACTCACTCACAAGATATATTGAAGGGACTTCTCTAAATGGAAAAGAAAAGGCCTCAGCTAGAAATACGAAAATTACAAAAGGAAAAATCTCACTGTTGTGTTGTGGAACAAGCACTAGAAAATGGAGGCTTCTTTAACCTAGCCTTAGTTAACATCCATACTCTTATCAGCCTTGTGATCTGATGAAAGAGAAAGTTCAAAATGTTGTTGGGAAAGAGAGAAGTACCAAAGGCAGAAGAGACAGGGGTTTACAGTGACTGGCAGGGAAGATTTGGTGCAGGATCTGGGAGGCCTGAGGCTTGGACCTGATTTAATCATCACCCCGTATGCTGAGGGGCAGTAAGGGCTACGAAAGTGGGAGGGGACCAAGGGGGTGGACTCAATAAGGATGGGATGAGTACTGACAGGAAAGAAAGGAGGCAAGTGGTTTTCCCAAAAGATTCAGAAATGATGAGCATTGAGGGGAGCAAGGATGATGGCTCCTTGAGCACCAAGAAGAGGTCCCATTCCCATCACTTTTAAACAGTCTTATTGATGTATAATTTACATGCCATAAATTTCACTCATTTAAACTGTATATCCCATGACACTTTAAGCTGATAAATTGTGACTCTGACAAGATTTAGGGGAAGTAGTAAGAAGCAAAGACTGTGAGATGGGTACAGGAGGTTGATAGAGGGACAAGCCTTTTTTTTTTTTTTAACTGTCTCTACTCCCCCAAAAGCTAATAGTTCAGCCCTCATTGGCCCCTCCTCCTCCAGGCCTGCTCTTGCCTGCAGGTTCTCTGCACGATGTCAGAATGTTGCTCTTAGTCAGCTCACAGGATGTTCCTACAGCTCGATGCTGGAAATCCCTTTGGGAAGCCCATGGAAATCTGGGAGATTTAAGGTTTGTTCCACTTGAACTTTCTTCTGGACAAGAATCTCTGGATGCAATCAAAAGGTCTGGGTTCTAGGCCAGTTTACAGTGTAAGCTGGGGAGCATTCTTCCCTTTCAGGTTCCCCATGTGAACAGTGAGAAGATCAGACTGAGCAGGTTCCAAGTCCTTGCAACTCTGCAAATATGATGTTGGGTTGTTCCCTTGCTTTTGTCCTGAATATACAGACTGAACCCAGGAGGATGGTGAGGATAAAACGGGAGATGACAGCTGTGGTCCATGGGATGAATTTTTTCCCTGTGAAAAGCCAGCTACATACATGGGGAGAAGCCTGTATTACCTCTGTCCACCCCGCCTTAATAACATATACTCTTCACACACTGCCCAGGCAAGCAACTGTAAAAATACTCAGTAAGAATTCCGGTAAAGACAGATTGGGCCCTACTAAAAGGCACAAGAAGAAGGAAGAGCTCTGTGATGGCCAAGTGGGAAGAAAGGAGACTGCAGTCTGCCGTGACTGGCTTAGATCAACTCTTTACATCCCTATGATGTCTGAGATTAAGATCTGAGTCTGTGCTTCCACATTCATCTTTCTATAAATGCCCTTCTTCTGATGAAACAGTTATGTCCATCATCCAGAGACTAAAAACCAAACATCTCAACTCAATCTTCACAGCCCCTCAGAACACTACTGGCCAGACCTCTCTGCTTTGACTCCCATGATTGATCAATTGCTTCACTGATCAAACTGACTGATTAACTTACTTACCATATTTTTTAAATATCTGCCCTATGTCAGTCTCCCTGCTAGTTACTAAGAATCTGGATCCATGAATTAGGCATCAACATGATCTTTGGTACCTATTTATTTTCAGCCCAGCTTACTTGGTCTTTTGGGCCACTCTGCCTTCCCACTGGTAATTAAGTCTTGGACCTAAACCCATTCTACCTCAGGCTTCATTTTCAGTGTTAACCACAAAGTCCACTCAGGCAATGGCATTAACAATCTAGAAGAGCATCAAAAAGAAAAACTCATTTTCTCTAACAGCACATGACAGAACCTCTACAAGTCAAAATATCACGTCTTCCCTGTATTCTCTACTTTGTATACATTCTGGGAGACATCCAAATACTCCCTTTTCCTGTGCACAAATGAGCAGCTGTGGAATCAGCATGGATTATCAGTCTTCCTTCTTGCTGAAGGAGTTGCATGGGAGCAGGACTGGTCACATTGGGGTGATTACTTGCTTCAGATGTATAATGAATGGTATCCTGTTGGGAATAGCTTGACAGCAGCTGACAGCACTTGGCAAAGCATTTTTCATGAACTATGGTGTGAAATCACCACTATGCCAAGAGCAGAGTCTTTATGAGCAACTGGAGATCACGGACTAGAGAAAATAATTTTGTGTTGCAGAATGGGGTTTTACAGAGAACATGCAGTGGAGGGAACCCAAGGTCCCAGAGCCGTCTTTGTTCTGCCATTTGCTAGTCATAAGGCCTTGTTTAACTCCATTCCCCTCATGATGCCTCCTCTAAGAAGCGTTCCTTACCCACTCCTTCTTCCCAACGTCTGATCAGGTGGACCTCCTGTGTGCTTAAGTAGTGTCTATGTTCTTCAGTTGTCACACCATAACATAATAGTTATACAAATACCTCTCTCTCTCACTATATCTTGTAAGTACAGTGGCGTGATTAAGGATACAATTATCAGGCAGCCATGGTTGCAATTCATTGTTCTGCTGTCTTCCAGCTGTGTGAAATAATACCCTTTTCAGAAGGCTGCTGTAAGGATTAAGGATATATAAAGCAAGTAACACAGAATACAGCTTAAAGCTAATAAAGCTGCTGCCTTTTATTTTCGTCCGTATTCTATAGCCATAAGGCAAGACAATGCCTGGTACACACTGGCAAACCTGTGGTGGTAACGATGGTGATGCAATGATGGTGGTGGGGGCGACAATGCTGGTGATGAATGATATGGTGATGATGCTGGTGATGAATAATGCGGTGACTGTGGTAATGAGTGATATGATGGTGATGATAGTAGAGATGAGTGATGCGGGGATGGCGGTAGTGATATTGTAACGATAGCAGCAGTGGTGTTATAATGGGGATAATGGTGATGCGGTGATGGCAATGATGCTGATGTTGTGATGGTTATAGTAATCATATGTAAGGATAATTAAAATAGGCAGCTAACACTGAGAGCTTAATGCATGTCAGGCACTGCACTATGGACTTGCATATATCTGATTTCATCCTCTTGATATCTTCCAGATACTAGTATCCTCTTTCTTTAAGAGAATGAAATAAGGTTTCCGAAGTTTAGTAATGTGCCTGAGATCCTATATTTAAGAAATTAAGACAAAGTCAGAATTTGGCACAAGCTGTGTGATATCACCACATAGATGCAAAATACTCAACTATTGATTATTTGGAGAAAGGAAGGAAGGAAAGGAGGGAAGGAAGAAAGAATCGGTTTGGTTTTTGATCTTAGGATTTTTTTTCTGAAAATGAATATAGTAATCCTTGCTTTTATGAAAATCAAATGAAATAAAGGATATCAAACCCCCTGAAAACCATCTAATCCTCTCTGTGTATAGAGATCAAATTGATATTGTGCTCTGAGACATTACTGACATTGTGAATTCTGTAAAAAATTTTATATACAAACATATTGCCTCGGGACTTCCCTTATGACCCAGTGGTTAAGACTTTGCCTTCCAGTGGGGGAGTGTTTGATCCCTGGTCCCGGAGTTAAGATCCCACATGCCTTGGGGCCAAAAATCCAAAACATTAAATAGAAGCAATATTGTAACAAATCCAATACAGACTTTAAAAATGGTCCACATCAAAAAAGTCTTTAAAAAATCATAGTGTCTGTCAATAAGTTTTTTTAACTTCTTCTTTTACAAACAAACAAACAAGACCAAATGAGCATCAGCAGCAGCTCCATAATTAATCACTCAACCACTCAACAAATATTCAACTCTGGGCACTGGGAGTATAGTGAGCAAACCAGACTGAAGTTCCTGCCCTGAAAAAAGTGCTGAAGAGCTGACCCTTGGGGCTTGGGGATTAGGGGTATCAATCCCTTCCACAGCCAAAAAGTCACATATAACTTCTAAGTCCTCCAAAACGCAACTCATAATAGCCTAGTATTGACCAGAGCTTAAACAACTGATTAATACACATTTTGTATGTTATATTTATCATAAATATATAATTATATAAAATATATATTCTCACAATAAAGTAAGAAAATGTTAGTAAGAAAAGCATTAAGGAAAAGGTATATATGGGTATTTATCGAAAAAAATCCCCATATAAGTGGGCCCACCCAGTTCAAATCTGTGTTGTCTGAGAGTCAACCATATTATAAATTTCAAAGTTGCTCAGAGACAAGATCTTAATTGTTCTCACCACAAAAGAGCATTGGTAATTAGGTGAGGTAACAGAGGTTTTAACTAATACCACAATGGTAATCATACTGTAATATATAAAAGTGTCACATCAATGCACTGTACACGTTAAACTTAATACTAAGCTATATACCAATTACATCTCAATATAATATAAAATTCCTTGTTCTCATGCAGCCCTCAGTCTAATGACAGACAAGAGTATAAACAAGAAGGATATACAGTGTTATAGTGGAAAATAAAGCATGGAGGGACTAGGGAATGTGGGATTGGGGGGTGGCATCCTTTTAAATAAGGGAGTCAGGGAAAGCCTCTGGTAAGTTAGCATTTGAGCAAGGCCTGGAGAAGGTGAGGCCTTCTCACAACTTCAGAGGGAGCTGTGCTGGGGAAGAGTGTTCTATATCCCAGAAGACAGTTTAAAAGTAAAATTAGGAATATTCAGAAACAATGAGGTCACTGCAAAGCAAATGCTGGGAATGAGCTAATGCCGGAACCGCAAGGTATGCTCCCAGTGGCATAATGAAAGGTGGAATTCAGTGTTTCCCCTAGTAACCTCCCAGCACTGGTCCTGAAGCCTCAGGCAAGATGTGATGTCATGCGGGGAGAGACCATTTTTGTAGCATGGTTCCCTGGGCAACAGGCCGTGGGCTGGAGAGAAGTGATGTCTACTCACCACTCAACCATCCATGCACAAGAGGATGCTAGATGGCTCACCTGAGCCCATGGCTTTCTCACTCCTCTCAGTGGGGAAAGAAAATCAGGGCTTCTCACCACATCGAAAGGAACAGGATTAGTCCAGCCCAGCTCCACAGGGGTCTATAATGAGATCAACACTGTTTATTAAAACCTATAATGATATGAAATGAAGCTAGCCATATACTATTCAGATTTATGGTTGATGCCAAATTACACAGAATTACAAGCCC